>NW_015506066.1:293638-321267 GCF_001515645.1 Sinocyclocheilus grahami | reverse complement strand
TTCTTTTCCCGTGTATATAACCACACCTAAAACAATACCCAAAAAAAAAAAAAAAAAAAAAAAAGGACAAATTGGATGACTGATTGCAAACGGACGACAATAAATGGACAATTAGCTCAAAAAGTGTGTTTACAGTTAACGGATGCAGCTGAGACTCAGACAAATGATTCAATACGTGGGACATCCAGAAATAAACCATTACAATGAGGCCTATTATAGTCAGATCAATGGTGCTGCTTTGGTAATGGACTGATTCATTAAAGTAAACTAATTACTGATGGAGTATGCAGCCTCACCACTAAACGAGGAAGCAGTGAAGTTCCACTTTTGTTTAAACACAATAACACTAGGGGTGTAACAATATTCAAACCGAACCGAAGAACCACGGTACATACAGCGAAACTCTCTTGGCCTACCTGCTGCTGAGGCACTTCAAACACGTACGGCCATGATGGTTTTGAATTGCTCGAATCACTTTGAAAAGGAAGGTACCATTAAGGGCAACAAATGCAGAAATCTGTCATATAGGCTACATAAAATTATAATGAAAAACGACTGTAAAAGAATATGCCATGTTTCAGCGCACTGTTATGGAAAGAATGCGTCCACAGAGTTATATCTTCATGACTAGCACAGTCAAGTTCACTTGTGCAGTCACTCACAGCCTTTTGTCAAACTGTAAGACAGTTTTCAATGCGCTCTCAGCCAAAGCGCGCACAGCCACCTCTCAAACAGCTCGCGATTCTTGAGTGTCAGATTTAGTTATTACATATTTGATTAAAATCATTTCCTTATTGTCCAGCTATTCCATTTTATTTATCCATGGCACATGCATTTTTTATATGTAGCCTAAGTAATGTTGTCCAATGACTTGTTTGCATTATTTTATTTTATTAAATTTTTTTTAAGGTAATAGATTTTTTTGATAACACTTTACAAAGCAACAATTTTTAAAGTCTCATTTGTTAATACATTAATTAACATGAACTAACAGAGAGCAATTATTATTATAATTATTATTAAGTTAAAAGTGAATCTAGTGTTCTTTAGCACATGGTGATATGCCATGAACCCTACCCCCACAGCAAACAGAACTAAACCGAACCATACCGTGGCTCCAAAACCGTGATATGAATTGAACAGTGGCATTGCCATATTGTTACACCCCTAAGTAACACAATATAAAACGTGCTGCAACAGAGCTTAAATACTTCTCAATTTCTTTAAGCTTGACATCGTTTCATGTTTGGAAAGCAATGAATCCTAGGCTGCTCTCAAGGGGGTCTTTAATGGGCTAGAACTACAGGGCATATCGGTTACTCGCCCCATGGTGTTTTGTGTTGGGTCTGCTTGGCTGGATGGAATGACGTCACCAGACTGTGTTTTGTGGGGAGATATGGAAGGACTTTCTTTGGCTGAAGGTCACACCATGGTGGGGAATAAGAAGAACCTCTAAAAACCCCTGGAGAACCAAGACAGGGGCAACCACAGATCAATGAAGGGCTGATCGCTGGCACAAACGCAGGCCGCTTGAAGGAATAGTACTGCTATTATTGTTGGACTGGGATCAGATTCTAAACAACAGACCCCTAGGAGATGTCAGAGAAAACGTAGCGGCAAAAAACGATCTCGGGCCTGTTCTTTGGGGACACGTTTCATTGACACCGCAGGGACAGGACTGCAAAAAGCCAGACACTTTGGCTTCCCATTAACGGCTCCTCATATTTCTCTGCTCATGAGATTGTTTGAATAGTAGCAAGATGAGTCTGGCGATCTCAAGTGACAAACAAACGGGAGAGCGAAGGGGGTCTTAAGTGATGCTGGCAAATCGCCTCGGTATCAACAGCACACTCTTCTACAACACAATAAACTCAAAAGATATTTGACCTGTGATGAATATTTCAGACCTCTGAGGCTTGTGTTTTTCTTATATTTCTATAAAAGAAATTTTGTGCTGGAAAAGACTTTGCTTACCAGATGCCACCACAGTGCTGGCCCACAGTGTGTTCTCAATACTCAAGCTCTCGTGGATAGGAGGGTCACAGTCCTCCTGGGGACAGAGGTCGTATATTAGTCCGGGTTTATACAGTCTGTTTTGATTTCATGGTTATCTTGCACAGGAAAGAGCGGTTATCAATTATGGCCTTATTCTGTTTAAAGCAATTAAAACAGGTCAATAAAAATGACAAAGACTCAAAGCACAAATAATGAATCGATGAATTTTCATCACAATGAACGGCAAGTAGGGAATTAGATAGCGGATTGAATAACACTAATGCCCGGTTAAGTGACACAGTCCATTTAGAGGGAACGGTGAAATCAGTTTGACTTGATTTGCCTTGTTTACAAAAACAGTGCCATGCTGAACATCATAATAAGGCCTTGTTTAGTGTTACCACGCTTCGTGCTGAGCAGAATAGAACAGAATTTCTAACGCCAGGCCATAAATCATGGGAGAAGCACAGAAATTAAATCTTTAAATGCTTTTTTCCACATAACATGTTGCGGCTGGGTGAATACGGATGATATCTAATTATCCTCTGTCAGTAGGGCATAATATACAGTGAGAAAGAGGGCCACACACATCGTGGCTGCTGAGACATGCACACTGACACAGATAACGAGAGAGATGTGTCCTCTATTCAAGACGGCCCACATGTTTGTCATTTGTCTCTTTCTGGCCAACAGATTGGCTAAAAATAGAAAGAGGTTCAACAAGAGAAAAAGTAAGAGAAAGAATCAAAGAAAAAAGAAAAGGCTCAAAGAAATTGAGTGTTTTAAAGGTGCCATAGAATGCATTGATACAATATTTTAAATTGTTCTCTGATATCTACATTTAGTCATTTAGCAGATGCTTTTATCCAAAGCGACTTACAATTGGGCGATACATAAAGCGATTCTTCTTAAAGAGGCAAACAGATACATGAAGTGGTTGCAATACCAAGTTCTTAGACATTGTTCAAATAAGTACAAACTAGAAAGAGAAGGAATAAATAAAGAGAGATAATTTTTTTTTATTTTTTATGATGAAGTCAAGTAGCTTCGAAAGAGATGATTTTTCAGCTGTCGCTTGAAAATTTTCAGGGATAGAAGGTATGTGGCTTAGGTAAGGGCAAAAAATCTCCAGAAATGGTTTTACATGTCCATTTACAACCCTAGGATTTGTCCCTAGAATGAAATGGTCTGTTTTTACCTTATTTGGAAGGGTCATGAATAATAATGTTGAGCTCTGCTCTAAATGGCTGTTTCACAGTGCGGCTCAAAGTTGAGCTCTGCTCTGAATTGGCTGTATCACAGTGCGGCTCATTTCAGTAGCTCACACAGCAGGAAGGAAACACAGGGAAACTATATATTTCAATACTGTCTCTCGCAGTTATATCGTTGGGTAATTATACTGTATATAAAATGCGGGCATCAGGGAGCCGCTATTAATATGCGGGGCATTGAAACTGCTTTCGAATGCACGATCATTTTTTACTTTCACTTTCGAGATTTGCGATCGCACCACACATATTACAAGATCAGATGCTAGTCAGTGGTGCTCAGGATCTGTAAATCATTCGCCATCATCCTCAGTCATCTCTCCTTACTCTGTTTATGTGGTAAGTGAAATCTTATGTACTGTAATGTAACAGGCTACCGCTAGCAAGCAGCTAACCATGTCCCTTTAGTCGCATTATTTTATTAGAACGCGCGTTATTTGTTTTCTGAATACAGACACCAACCCATCCCTGCACATCACATCCCCTGCACAGCCTGGAACATAACATTTATTTCCATGAACTGCCATTTTCGCTATTATCCTTGCTTGTTTCTTCACAATACCTTCAGAATTTGGCTGTGCAGGTTCGGCTGGCACAGAACATGGGCGGGTATATGCAAATGTTGTGGGCGTAACTATTAGTGATCCCGACTGTAACGTCACAGTCAGTGTTATGTTCTTTTAAGTTCAGTGTATTTTTCAGTGGTCTTTTGCATGCACAAGATTTACATAAGGAGGAGGAAACAATGGTGTTTGAGGCTCACAGTATGTCATTTCCATGTACAGAACTGTTATTATTCAACTATGCCAAGGTAAATACAGCTTTCCATTCTAGGGCACCTTGGACAGAAACATGGACCAAAACAGTTCCAAGATGAACATTCATAATTCTTTTCTGCAGCAGTCAATCTGACAGTTTAATAAAAAAACATTTGGCTGCATCATATTATAAGTGATAAAAACGGTCATAACTTAAAGGGATGGCTCATTCAAAAATTGTTTTTAAAAATGTTGTCATTATTTGTTGTTCCTAACCTGTATGACTTTATTCCTAATCCAGAACATAAAAGAGGATATTTTCAGAAATATCTCTGTGTTTTTGTCCAAACAGTGGAAGTCAATGCTCAATGAAAATCGTTTAATTACAAATATTCTTCAAAATACCTTCTTATGTGTTCGGCAGAAGAAACAACATAAATGATGACAATTTTAATCCTTGGGTGAACTATCCCTTTAATCTATAGCACGTGAACTGGTCAGTTTATGTCAAAATAAGTGAAAGCCCCTTTCTGTCAACAAATATTTAGGCACATGCATTTATTTAGCTATATAAATGAGGATATATCTATTTTTGTTGATTTTGCGTTTTCATTATTTTTGCACTACCACAGTTTGGGGTAAATTTTTATTTATTTTTTAAGAAATGAATACTTCTAATTGGTATGGACACATCAAATCAATAAAGACTTTTACATTATAACAAAATGTATCTTTCAAATAAATACAAAGAATATCCTTAAATCTACAACCACAAAAGAAAGCGGGAGGTAAATTCCATGGACTGACCTCTCTGATACTAACAAAGATGTGCGTGCACGTGACTTACATTAAGAATAATCATATTCACATTTGCATTTATAGATTGTTGTATCCAGAGTGACTTACAAATTAGAATAATACAAGCAGAAGCAATCAATCAAGTGATTAATCAATGGATTAAATTGTCATTGTAAGGAGCTGTATTGACGTCTGAACCATAAAACTTTATTAAAGGGATAGTTAGGGTTGCACGATTAATCGAATGCGATTGTCATGCGCATTTTGATAGTAATGCCGGTTCTGTAATCAGCAGGAAATCATCATCACGTGCTTTCAGATGGAGCAGAACTTACTACACATAGCCGTAGTTCACTGACAAGTTACGCAAAAAAATTGCAGACGATTTTATTGCGCGATTCTGAAATTCGAAGAAATCGTTTGCGATAATGACAGCTGTTTACATAGCTTCTCAGTGAACTACAGCTCTGTGAAGTAAATGCTGCTCCATCTGAAAGCATGTGAAAATACCACATTTAATAACATATTTTTACTCCAAACTCACTTCATAACATCAGTCGAATGTTTGAAATAAATCCTTCTGTGAGATGAAGTGGCTTCTTACACAGAATAAGGCACGCAACATATTTCATAGTATTTAAGCAGTGATAAAGGCATTGCATTATAAATATACTTTATTTTAATGAAAATTATAATAATAAGAAGTCAGATAAACCATATATTGCCATAGTCGTGTGTTTATTAGTCAAGTTGATCTAATAAATAGTCAATGAATGCAGTTGAATCTTCTGTTTATTCAGCTGCAACGATAGGCATTTTCTGGGTTTCTTCTGCGAGGCGTATTTGGAGTTTCAGCGCGAGAGCGCCCTCTGGCCTTTGGATGGAGATTTACTGCTGATCACAGAACCGTGCTTCACTGAAAGATACGCATAACAATCACAGCTTCTGTCGAATCGCGATCTCGATTCCATTTCGATTTATCGTGCAGCCCTAGGGATAGTTCACTAATAAATGAAAATTTTGTCATCAATTACTCACCCTCATGTCATTTCTAACTTGTATGGCTTTTACAGTGCTTTTTTTGTCATTTTTGAGCTTTCCAGTCCCAGTCCTCACTCACTTTCATTATATTTAATAGACGATAATCTTCAAAAACACATCTTTTGTGTTCCACAGAAGAAAGTAAGATTTATGGGTCTAGACAACATAACGATGAGTAAATAACAGCAACATTTTTGCATGAATTACTCCTTTAAATAAATAAAGCACTGAAGTGGCTATAAGGAGCAGCAAGTGTGCGGGTAGTAAAGAACTGTGGGAAACAGCGTTTGGAAGTGTGTCCCTGTAGCTACAGATTTGTGAAAGCAGGATCAGGAGGGTGACTCAGCGCAGGAAGTGATCTTCTGCCCCTGCATGCTGTGTGGCCAAGAGCGAAGACTTCAAACAAAGACAGGCTTCATGTGGGGGGTCTCTTTTTCTTTTTCCTCCCTCTCTCTTTCTCTGGTACTGCGCTAATCTGCTGTTAATAAGGAACTGTGTTCACCCAATGGGCTGGGAGTGAGCCTAACAACCCGTGATGTCATCAGCATTGGCTGGTTTTACATTCCAGAGACACTTCAGCTCATAGTCATGTGAACAGGCACACTTTGAGAATCCATGATATTTTAATGTGCAATTAAAAACAGCGGTTAGGTTTAGTTTACTGGGCAACAACACAACATTAAATATACCTCTACAAAAGCCTAACAACGGGTTTAAATTGGGGCTGTGACGTCACAGCTCATGCTAAACGAAGCCTCGTAAAAATTCCTTCATTAACAGCAGTTTTTCTTACCCTTGTGAAGTTCCCCTCAAAACTGTGAATGTCCAGTTCAGGCTTCTGGGCGTAAACGTATGCGCTGATAGAGAAGAGATCCTGCGGATAGAAAGTGGAAAAGGTCAAGAAAAAACATTACCTCAATAAATCAGCACCAGAAATGTCATCCGATGAACAAAGTTCTGGGCTTGGCCCAAACCCAACCTCTTGTTCGTGCAAGTATTATGGCAGGACTTAAAGTGACTAGCAATCAGAGTGATTCTCATGAAAATAAGCCCCTTCTGACATCCTGCCACAAGTCTGAATTTCAAACAGAACAGATAATGCAGACAAAACAACATAATTAAAACAAAAGGAAACTTTGACTGGCTGCTTAGAAATTATAATGACTTTTGCATTCGATGACGTATCCGCAAGTATGAAAAACAGGGATGTTTAGCAATCTGACCGTCAAGCCCACCAGACACCCGATTCGACCACTCCTGCTGCTTTACTGCAGCAATCATTCGGCAACTTGCTGAAATTTTAATTCTGTGATCACATTAAGTGGTTTCGGAAAGACAAATACAAACGTGAACCCTTGCTCGAGGTGAGTGTCATCTCCACGCCGATGGCACCGGGAGACAGGCTGTTTGGCGGATTCCAGTTGTCTCTCGGGGTAAAGTTACCGGCCCATGTGAAACAAACCCTCCGGCCAGTAAATCAGATACACAGTGATATCAAACATGAGCCTTCGTATCATCAGCCTGAGAGAGTCTGAGTGTGGGACACATCACTCACTGTCTAGGGGGGTAAAGTTACAGACCCATCCGAGAGCAGAACAGAAGGAGCTGAAATGTGATTTGGGATGCAGCAGCTTTTGCTCCAGAAGTAGATGGGTGATGATGTCTTTGACAGCTCAAATCATCTAAAGCCCTGTTCACACCAAGAACGATAACTATAAAGATAACTATAAAGATAATAATATTAGCGTCCACACCAGCGAACGATATCGTCTGTTTATTCTAAGCGCACGCACGTCTGCCGCTTTAAATTCTTGAGCTCGTTACAGCAGGATGGATTCTGATTGGCTGTCAATTTTTAATCGTTCATCAGCTGGAGAAAAATCGTTTTGAAAGTGATTCCAACGATATCATTTCTCTTTGTCTTTATCATTATAGTTGTCGTGTGGACTCTGCTATTCTTTAATACTGAGAACGATTTTTAGAACTATATCTTTATTGTTATCTTTATAGTTATCGTATTTATTTATTTATTTTGTGAAAAGTTGTCTGTGAGGACCGAAATAAAAAATGATTGATTGATTGATTGATTATCGTCCATGGTGTGAACGGGCCTTTACTTTTCTATTATTTGTATATATTTGTTTATACGATATACTTTATTTTGAGCGATAACATTTTTTAATTGGATAAAAACCTAATCAAGTCAAATTTATTCCACACACACAAAAAAATGTAGGGGGCAACTTTGATATTTTTGACATTTTTCATAACTTACAGACTACTTTGTAGTGCTGAGCGGTATGACCAAAAATTTATATCATGGTATTTTTCAAAATGATACCGGTTTCATGGTATTTTTTTTCATGCATGACCGGGTGTTAACCATATTTTCTACTGATTGAGAGAGGAAATACTGCAGTATATTGACTTAGAATGCCCTATTTTACTGTCACGATGAGTGAATATTGTCAAAAAATACCACACTAAATAGTGACTAAACAGGACCCCTCTTAATACATGTTAACCAGGAGTCACTCTCATTTATAATCGTGGCATCGTCTGATAAAATCAACATGCATCTACACTAAAGAGCGGCTATGCGGTTGTTTTGGTTATATTACTTTTTTGTCTCATGCAGCGCACTGCCTGCGTCTGAGTAACAAACTAAAAAAAAAACAACAAACAAAAAAGTGCATGTGATATTAACAGACGAACTATGCTCATATTTATAATTCCAAACAATCAGTAAGCGACAGGTGCTTGGAAATGCTGTTTTGTAACGTTACTCATTTATTGACGAGTCGGCTGCGGTGCGGCCAACTGAATGCGCTGCTTCTCTGCCACTCACTGCACAGAACAGACGCTGAGAGAGGTTATAAGGGGGTGACTTCTCCGGGAAAGACAGACCTCGCGTTCGCGGGACTGCACTGGCGAAATCTTCCAACTGAACCATAGCAAAGGTTTATCCAAAAAAGTCGCTAGGTTTGTCAGTATGAATATTCTATGGAAAAAAGCCGCTAAAAGGGTCTGAAAGTTGCTAAATCTAGTGCTAAAGTCGCGCTCGTGTGTGTGAGACACGGGAGCTGATGGCAGGGGGCGGTGGATATTTGTGGCGGTCAATGTGGATATTGTGGATGAGTTCTTACGTGTCATCACTTTCTATTAGTTCTACAGCTTCAGTTTTGGAACTTTCACGCTTAGTAACACATACAGCTGTTCCCTCACCACAGTGCAACAGTGAAAAGGGACCCCTTTCAAACAGTGTTGTGTTCCAAACGTTGTGTATTTTAAAAATTCATATCATAACAAAAATAAACACCGGTATTCGGTATGAACCGGTATACCGCCCAGCACACCGGTATACGTGCCAAGCATAAATGCACCATTAATAGACTTGAAATGTAAAAGACTAGGACTAGATCATAACATCGTATTTCATACAAGAAGTCAAGCGTGCTGCAATTGCCAAATATTTGTATAATTTATTATTAACAGGCATTACGATCACAGCAATATCGAAAATTTACTGTTTTTGTGTAAGACGAGGTTCATACCCCTAAGGCAGGTAGTCTTTGAGTGCAAGCAACAGCGATTCGCAGCTTCCAGTCTGTCTCTCCATCCAGCTGATCTGTTCTAATAAAACACGAACCTGGAAAACAAATACATTATCTTAAATCTGACAACAAAAAAAAATTATTTCAAAAGTCAAATTTAACCTGACAACAATAATCCATTCTGGTGTATTATCTTTATTTACAGACTTGAAAAGTGAGAGGGATGGAGACGTATGCGTGAAGGACGCATTTGTTATGGGCCAAAACCTTGGCCCTTATACACTAAAGAACTCTGAATGCTTAACATATTGTTCATATTGATCTTGGACAAGACTGATATAACAGTAGGCAATAGACAGGAAAGGTCATTGTCTTTAAGCTCTCAGAGCAAAAGTTTCAGTGCTTCATCATGCTCTATATACTGAGAAAGCCAAAAGTATCAAACCTTGCTGAAGCACAACCTGTCAAAATATGTCTACACACACACACAACATATATAAACAATATGAAAATAAAGATAATACACACACACACACACACATATATATATATATTTTTTTTTTTTTTTTTTAAGAAAAAAAATTGTGGAAATTGTAAGAGATAATGCAAAAAAAGGACCCTATAAATAAATAAATAAATAAATGATGCTGGGTGAAATATGGACATGTTCTTCACGTTTCAATATTCCATATACAACACAACAGAGCATCTGCTCACCAAGAAATGGTTAATGTATAAATAAAATAATAATTACTATTTACTATTATTTTAACTGTCCATTTTAAAAATGAATCAAATCTGAAAATATTTATAGATACGGAAAAACTGGAAATATTTATAGATACAAAAGATCTAGCAAGCAAACATGAGAAATGGAATTAAGCTAAAATTTACAGCATAAAAGACTGAAAAGTATTTTATAATATTCTTTCCAAATTGTTAAAAATCTTAAAATGTAAGTAACTTTAAAGAGCTATATAGAGTCTACCACAGCTAAAAAAACAGAAACATTTGTGGAGCACATCAGATTTTTAAAAAACAATTTTTAAGCTTTTCTGATTTTAATTTTGCTATCTATAGAAGGCAATTGCAGCATCTGGCGAAAGCTGTACAGCCCCAAAATACTGTAATAATGTATCATAATGTGACTAAGTCATTTATATGGCTCCGTGCCAAGTAAACACTGGTAATCATACACACACTCTCTCACTTTCACACAGAGAACATTCTTACTCAGTATGCAAGAATTAAAAGTGCCACTTTAAACTAGTAGGTGAAGCACCAGCAGTGTTCACAAGAAATTACAAAACTAAGAGGCTATTAAAGCACACTTTTCAAGAGAATCAGAGCTAATCAAAAGATAAAACAATAGATAAATTGTTCAAAATTAAGACAAAGCATTTGGACACTTTGTGGTTATAAAACGTTAGTGGAACATGCATAGTTAATCTGATGAACTAATTGTGGTAAGACACGTGTGAACTTGGGTGGAATTGACTTCATAAATTTACCAAAATGCACTATTATCTAAATTTTTTATATATAAGAAAATTAAGTAATACAACTTCAATTCATAGAATGAGCTCTACAAGCGGCTCACAGGCTCCATATGGGCTACAAGGTACCCGTGGGCACACTATTGGAAACCACTGACTAATGACACAAGTAGTTATCGTCTGAAAGCTTCGCTTGTATGTGAACAGTCAAACTCACCAGTCTTCTCTGAGGTTCTCAGAAAAATAATATCAGCAGGAATTCTCTGATTCTATAAAACAAAACATTACACATCGGTCAGAGGCAGATGGGCTTTCCGTACTTTCTCCGTTTTAAAAATGAGTGAGTTGCCCACCTAGGCAGCATAGAATCTTCAGAGATATTAATATATTAGTTATGCTGAACTTAGCAATAATGTGGCCATATACGTATGTTATTGACTCCGGTTCTGTAACGTTAATCCTATTTTAGCGTTGTGTTGAATAATTGAACAAGGTCATTTCCCTAGCAAGCAATTAAAGCGAACCACAGACAGCGAGGGGAGAGACAGACACAATGTCCCACTGAAAGAATGACAGGATTTTATGTGACGGATCACGTAGCAGCAAGTTTATGCTGATACCTTGAACAACAAAAGAGAGGAAGGGATAAAAAAAAAAAAAAGGACAACAAACCTTTTCCACAATGATTAAATCTCCAACCTGTATGTCTGAGCTCTTTACTTGGACCTTCCCTGAAAAACAAGATGGACAAATAATTGTAATTAGAAATGAATTATTTAGCCTTAGGTGATAAATGAGACCTGCGCCCAAATTTATATTTAATAAAGACACTTTTTGAAATGATAAATATTAGGATTGTCAAAGTTAACATATCAAGTAGGATTATCTGTTTAATTTCACAACTTTCATTCTGTTCTGTGTGATTTTTTTCTAGCTGACTGGGAGTGAACAGAGTCGCCAAGATTTCACACACATGTAGAAAAAAGCCCCAAGCAGAGTACCCGTTTCCCACTAGATGGAGAAAGACATTCTTTATGGATAATTTATAGACAGGGCGTTCAACAGAAGTCATTTGCAATTTTTTGTATGGTGAAATTGAATTATCATCAAAGATCAACAAGTGACATGTCACCCAAGAGTAAAGCACCGTCATTCACAGAAATGTGGAGGCTTCGACCTTTACACATGTAATAACGTTCCTAAAATTATTATATTGCATATTTTGCATAAAGTTACTGAATTGCATATTTTCTGTGCTATTTTATGTAGTTTGACCAGTGCGACGAGTGACATCAATACAAATAAGTCAAACCCAATAATTTAATGTTATTTAGCTCCCTTTCACTAAAAAGGAAATAAATGTTAATAAAAAGATAAAGAGATTATATAAAACCAATGATATAATGCATAATTTTGTGTAATAATAAGTGCAAAACCTGAAATAAACCATTTTAGATGTCTAAAACAGCACAACCCCCCCCCCATCCAGCTCAAACAGGATGATCTGTGTATATGGCATAATATCAGCAGGATGTGTCATATTGTGGTCACCTCTCACTGTGAGTTTACTGTACAGCTGGGAATTCATCTCTTTATCTCTCCTACAGCGCCGAACTTCGTCAACTGCCTCTCTCACCATGGTGACAGCTAACACAAAGCCCTAGACAACAAGAAAAAAAAGTAACAACAAGAGTGATGATTGAAATTAAATTTTTGTGTTCCACTCCCATCTTTGTGCGGTTAGATGTACTCACCAGTGGGGCCCAGTAGGTGTACAAATATCCTATCTTCAGCGATGGAACAAACTGAGAACAAGCCACTACCAAAAAATACAAGTTGAGGAAGAACTTAAACTGCTGGTAAAGAACCTAAAACAAAAGAAAGAGAAAGCACCAAAAATAAATCATCATCATGCAATATATTTGATGAAGATTTGATCAAATACCCATGACAAATTGAATCGAAAAATGTAAGGTATTTGACAGTAATACACGTAACATCCTATTCTTAACACAGCTTTTGGAGACACACCTGACTGGTTTATACATAATTCATCATACAAGCTGCAAATTCTTTGCCAAGGGCACATACAGAAGGTGCGTTCCACTGAATAAGACATTGCCAGCAGTCATACCTTATACACACTTCTTCTGTAGATGTCGCTGGATCACGAATGATTCGCGTGAACAAACGCATTTAGGCAGACCGTGGATCGTCGCATTCCCTTCAAATCGAAAGTAACGTTAATCCTCGGCGTCTTCAGCGGCTCAGATGTCAGTAGTAAATGACGACTGCTATGTTCATTATTACAGCCAGCAACAAAACACCTCAATCGCTTAATCGGAGACATTCTTGTCTTCCCCTGCACCGGAGTTGACACAATGGGAGGGTCTAAGGTAAGATGGCCTTGTCAATCAACTATCGTGGGAGGGGCCTGTGCAGAACTACGTCATTCTGACATGAATCTCAGAACGGCCTGATTTGAGAAAGGGGATTTTAAAATAGGGATTTAAAAAAAAAACACTGGGTGGATTTTTATCATTATAGGGTGGATGTTTACACACACTTCCAACACACATTTATGTTCAAACAACAACAAAAGTGAATTTTACATCTGATGACCCCTTTAAAAAACGGCAGATAAACTCTATAATTTCTTTCTATTAATACATCATCTTCATAGGTTCCAAATGAAGTAACTCTTGGAGAGTCAATGGAGCTCAAAACATGATGCTCTGTTCATATTACATAACATGTATAATATCATCAGGATGCGTTACATTGTGGTCACCTCTCACTGTGAGTTTACTGTACAGCTGGGAATTCATCTCTTTATCTCTCCTGCAGCGCCGAACTTCGTCAACTGCCTCTCTCACCATAGTGACAGCCAACACAAAGCCCTGGATGACAAGAAGAAAAAAAAAGGAACAACAAAAGTAACTATTGAATTTATATTTTTGAGTTCAATTTCCATCTTTGTGTGGTTGGATGTACTCACCAGCGGGGCCCAGTAGGTGTACAAATATCCTATCTTTAGTGATGGAACAAACTGAGAGCAAGCCACTACCAAAAAATACAAGTTGAGGAAGAACTTAAACTGCTGGTAAAGAACCTAAAACAAAAGAAAGAGAAAGCACCAAAAATAAATCATCATCATGCAATATATTTGATGAAGATTTGATCAAATACCCATGACAAATTGAATCGAAAAATGTAAGGTATTTGACAGTAATACACGTAACATCCTATTCTTAACACAGCTTTTGGAGACACACCTGACTGGTTTATACATAATTCATCATACAAGCTGCAAATTCTTTGCCAAGGGCACATACAGAAGGTGCGTTCCACTGAATAAGACATTGCCAGCAGTCATAATACAGTAGATCACTTACACACTCAGTGGAAAAAGATACGTTGGATTGCTATTACACCCCTTTACTTCACAGCTAGTTACACATTAACCTGATTACTGAGCAAATCTGCTGTGCATACAATGGGTAGAGATTTCACTTTAACTAAATAAATGCAGGCACAAAGAAAATATGCAAAATAAAATGACAAAAATAAAAACTATATTAATTATAAATAATATTGATAACATAAAATAAACATTAATACAACATTTCACAAATAATAATCAAAATATTCTCCTTGTTATTTTGGTAAAGAAGTCAATTTTAGCACTCTCAGAAACCAAAAAAAAAACATGCAGAGATTGTTTATACTGCCTTACCCCTGGCACAAAAGTGACAATGTTGTATTTCTGATTCTTGATGGCATTTTTGGGGTACTTCTCTTCACATTTCTCAGGGTGCCCCAGCCACACCGTCCGAACTTTTAGCTCCTTCTTCCTGCGACATGTGTGAACCAGACATTCGCAACAGCTGCGTGACAGAGACCACGGGAGGAAAAAGATCATCCAGTGATTAGACAAATTCACTTAAAGGAGGACACAGTGCTACAGGCGCAGTTCAGGCCTGAATTCCAGTAAATGGTCTTTATTTAAAAATATCCCTGACCGAATAATTAACAAATATCAAGGCTGGTCATTACCCCTAATTTAAGGGATGCACTGAAAACCAGTGATTTTGTTGAATTATCACCCTGTTAATCACTTAAAACTCTCTTGAAAACGAACACTGAAACCTTTTGCGGAATTCATCACCAGTCACGCGTATCCAGTTGATTCCACTTGAAATACAACTGACATTAATGCAACATTAATGTAAGTGATGTTACAGAGAGCGAAGACAGCCTAGCTCAGTCTAGTTTCACTTGAACTTTGAGCAGATACACAGAGCACTTCCACTAAGAAGTAAGACTGAAACAGGAGAGCCAGAAAACAGTCAAAGAAGACTGTGGATGCTCTCAAACCCTCAAAAAGAGTGTTTGTGAAGGAAAATTTGTGAGGTGGAATAAACTCATTTTGCTTCCGTAATATGAAATATTTGACAAATGATGAATTGTGCACAGTGAGACCAAGAAGCTTATGAAAAGTGGGTTAGTTTTGATTTCATGTCAACTAAAAAATACTACACTTATGGGAGTTAATAATTTTGTAAATGACAAACACTACAAAAATCCTCTGAGGTAACCGATTCCATGTAGATACCTAAAACAGAAGAACAAACCTGTATATGACGTCCTCTATAACCCCCTGCCAAATGAACCCCTCCCTAATAAACTGAAAGCTCTGATTCACTGTGAAGGTCAGAGAGACCATCAAACACTTTGTTGACCTTCAAATTCATTTTATATTCTAGCGGTTGCCATCCCCACTGAACGGCGTGACGGTACTCTGCCGGTACTCTGCGCAGTGTACACAGTCATGGCAATTGGTTTGGCAGGCACTGAACTAAATTACATAAACCTTGAAAAAAATATAATAATATTTGTGTTGGCCCCCTCTGTCTCCTGTCTGTAAGTGCCAGCGCCCTGATTCATAAGAGAGATTATTTGCTCAAATGAATGTAGTTCAAATAATAGGGCCGTTTGAATAAGCAAAGTTATTCTGCTTGAATTATTTGTTGATTTCATAATCCTTTGCCTAAGCACACAGAAAATTACTGGAAAGCAGCAAACTGGTCAGCTGTGCGAAATCCCATTTGTTCATTAGGAGAAGAAAAAAAAAATCAATACCCAGCTTACAATTGAGATGCGCTGCTGATAATGTAGCGCATAAGTGGAGAAGAGTCAAGCACACACACTTTCATAACAATAAATGACTAATATATGTCACTGATGCCACACAAAAGGCATTGAGATATTGTGGGAATGCAAGTCCAAAATAGACATTAAGTCAATTTTAGCACTCTCAGAAACCAAAAAAAAAACATGCAGAGATTGTTTATACTGCCTTACCCCTGGCACAAAAGTGACAATGTTGTATTTCTGATTCTTGATGGCATTTTTGGGGTACTTCTCTTCACATTTCTCGGGATGTCCCAGCCACACTGTCCGAGCTTTCAGCTCCTTCTTCCTGCGACATGTGTGAACCAGACATTCACAACAGCTGCGTGACAAAGACCACAGGAGAAAAAAGATCATCCAGTGATTAGACAAATTCACTTAAAGGAGGACACAGTGCTACAGGCACAGTTCAGGCTTGGATTCCAGTAAATTGTCTTTATTTAAAAATATCCCTGACCGAATAATTAACAAATATCAAGGCTGGTCATTACCCCTAATTTAAGGGATGCACTGAAAACCAGTGATTTTGTTGAATTATCACCCTGTTAATCACTTAAAACTCTCTTGAAAACGAACACTGAAACCTTTTGCGGAATTCATCACCAGTCACGCGTATCCAGTTGATTCCACTTGAAATACAACTGACATTAATGCAACATTAATGTAAGTGATGTTACAGAGAGCGAAGACAGCCTAGCTCAGTCTAGTTTCACTTGAACTTTGAGCAGATACACAGAGCACTTCCACTAAGAAGTAAGACTGAAACGGGAGAGCCAGAAAACAGTCAAAGAAGACTGTGGATGCTCTCAAACCCTCAAAAAGAGTGTTTGTGAAGGAAAATTTGTGAGGTGGAATAAACTCATTTTGCTTCCGTAATATGAAATATTTGACAAATGATGAATTGTGCACAGTGAGACCAAGAAGCTTATGAAAAGTGGGTTAGTTTTGATTTCATGTCAACTAAAAAATACTACACTTATGGGAGTTAATAATTTTGTAAATGACAAACACTACAAAAATCCTCTGAGGTAACCGATTCCATGTAGATACCTAAAACAGAAGAACAAACCTGTATATGACGTCCTCTATAACCCCCTGCCAAATGAACCCCTCCCTAATAAACTGAAAGCTCTGATTCACTGTGAAGGTCAGAGAGAGCACCAAACACTTTGTTGACCTTCAAATTCATTTTATATTCTAGCGGTTGCCATCCCCACTGAACGGCGTGACGGTACTCTGCCGGTACTCTGCGCAGTGTACACAGTCATGGCAATTGGTTTGGCAGGCACTGAACTAAATTACATAAACCTTGAAAAAAATATAATAATATTTGTGTTGGCCCCCTCTGTCTCCTGTCTGTAAGTGCCAGCGCCCTGATTCATAAGAGAGATTATTTGCTCAAATGAATGTAGTTCAAATAATAGGGCCGTTTGAATAAGCAAAGTTATTCTGCTTGAATTATTTGTTGATTTCATAATCCTTTGCCTAAGCACACAGAAAATTACTGGAAAGCAGCAAACTGGTCAGCTGTGCGAAATCCCATTTGTTCATTAAGAGAAGAAAAAAAAAATCCATACCCAGCTAACAATTGAGATGCGCTGCTGACAATGCAGCACATAAGTGGAGAAGAGTCAAGCACATACTTTCATAACAATAAATAACAAAAATTTATTTTAATCACACTTGTGTCACATGTCATTGATGCAACACAAAAGGCATTGAGATATTATGGGAATGCAAGTCCAAAATAGACATTGAGCTTGTTGACATCGTTGGCTGGATATGCAAATTTTCGGTTGGCGTGTTTGACCTTCTGACTGATGATGTGCAGAGAGCACCTCAACCAAAAAACACGACCTGTGCTTGTGTGTGCATTTCATGCACAGTTACCGGTGCATTAGAAAGGAGCTGAGTCAACCTGGCACAAGCACTACATACACACACAATAGGCTGCATGACAATGATGACATTTTACTAATAAAAGGTGAAGGCCAAGATGTTTTGAATGCCATCTATCTATCTATCTTATTTTCATATCTTTGAATAAAATCATAATCACTGACTTAAGGCCTGTTTACACCAAGAGCGATAACTAAAACTATATTAGCGTCCACACTAAGGTATGGCAACGTTAATATGTTTATTAAAAGCATGGACTGCAGTTCTGTTGTCTGCCGCTTTAAAAGCTTGAGCTCTTTAAAGTCTGATTCTGAATATCAATGTTTTATCATTCTTCAACTAGAAAAAAAAAACATTCTGAACGTGATTTCAACAATATCGTTCCTCTGTGTTGTTATGGTTATAACTGAGGTATGGACTTCCCTGTTCTCATAGAATTTGCTTATTAAAATTGTATAATTATAGTTATGATATAAACAGGCCTTTACAGTCAAAACCAAACTATTTGTAATCAAGTTTTAAATCTGAGGCCATTCACAAATAAAAGGTTCTCATGATATAATTTAATTGTTGTCGTGTGTAAGTATGCATCAGAGAGATGTCTTTGGCCCATGCATTATATTTGGCATTTTTGTGACACACAGTCAAGTTAAAAAAAGTGGTTCATGTTAGATTGACAAATACTAAGTCTAATTGACTAATTTAGGAGCACTGGGATATTGTAGGAAACACTTTAATGTTTAAATATTAACATGCGCTCTCATGTGGCCTGTTACCTGGTGCACAGGACCTTCCATCCACCACAGAGGAACCAGCCCAGTCCTCTGCGTCTCTGACTCACTCTGGCTCTGGGCAGCGTCTGATAGTCACTTTCGTCATTTTCAAAAGCTTCCTCTGACATCATCAAAGGCATCTCATCAAGGTTCAAGGATTCGTCTTCAATCTGATACCTGAAACATTAAGACAAAAAAAGATGACGTCACCCCTCTAGCATGTTAAGCATCATAATAATTATTATGAATTATAAAAGTTGAATAGTCCTTTTTATTTACAGAAATTAACAAAAAGCAAAATAATTGCTAAGCTACAAAAAGAGCATAGATTTTGTTTCGAATTAAGAAGTCATGTCACAAATGTAATAAACAGACACGGTTTGTTTCCCAAAACAGCATTCCTACTTTCATTATTACCTCTCAAATAAAAAAAAAGACATTATGCAATGAAATAAGGATTATTTTTAAAGGCGCCTACATGAATGAGTGGAACAACAAATGCAGAAGTCGAAGGATCTGTTCCTCTCTCACACTGTGTTCCTCATTTATCGAGACGAGTCTCAAACCCAGATCAGCAGAATGCTATTGTGACACTCTGAAACAGCCGACATCCCGAGAGGATATCAACTTCCACCCACACAAAAGCTAGACTGTTTCTGCACCAGATCCACTTTAGCCTTAGCGTCAAAACCTGCACACTCACTTTTCACTCTAGAGCTGTCTGTGGATAGATTTAATTCATGCAATTAGGCCTCGGTGACCACTGTAAACACTGACAGGCTTTTGCAGTTGAACACTGAAAAAAGCATAAAACCTACCAGCCTCAAACCGCTGACTGAACAGGCCTCCTCAGGTAATGATATTGTGTCTGTTAAATTATTAAAGAAGCGTAATACACTCACAATGGAGGACATTAACAACCTACAAACTCTAGTCCTAGGGATCTTAAAACAACACTCCCTTTTCCACTAAAAGAATGAATCAGGAAGAAATACATTTGAGAGTTCAGAGAGTGAATCATATTTGATCCTCCGCAACACACCGGACGCCCACATTGTGTAGTGAAGGGTACTGCACTGAACTGTATGATAAAAGAAATCAGATCACCATTAAACTTGCTCAAAAAATCAAGCATGTTTGAACATGTTTTACCATATTTAATGTGCTCTATGTATGCATGTCGATCAATGTTTACATGTAAATAACAGCCTAAATTAAATCTGTTCATCATATAAAGTGACTTGGAACACTTGGATTAAAACGCTCAATTTATATGGACTGTTTACAATGTCTTCTCGAATCCTGAATGTTTTGGTGGAATGGACTTTCAATGGAGGAACAGAAATCTCCCAGGTGATTAAAGAATAGTTCACCTAAAAATGAAAATGTATTCACCCTCAGGACATCCAAAGTAGATATAGAGTAGAAGATGAATTAGTTTCTTCATCTGAACAGATTTGGAGAAATGTAGCATTACATAACGTTCACCAATGGATCCTCTGCAGTGAATGGGTGCCGTCAGAAGAGGCCAAACAGCTGATAAAAGTAATCCACAGTAATCCACAACATGACTCCAATCCATCAATTAACATGTTGTAAAAACGAAAAGCAGCATGTTTGTAGGAAACAATCTATCATTAAGGCTTGTGTTTTGGGCAGAAACAGTAGTTTAAAGTTAAAACTCCTTAATGATGGATTTGTTTCTTACAAACTGGAGTTGTGGGGATTAATTATACATTATCGTGATGTTTTCATCAGCTGACTGAACTCTTATTCTGAAGGCAACTTGGATGGCCTGAGGAGGAGTACTATTTCAGCACATTTTCATTTTTGGGTGAACTGTTACTTTAAAAATACCTTCATTTTGAAGATGAATGAAAGTCTTATTGGTTTGAAACAACATGAGGGTAAATGAGTAAGTCCGGCTGGTCGGATGCTCAAACAATCAACCTATGCATGGCTCACTTATAGCTGGCTATGCATAATAATTTCTCAATGATTTCGGGGCGAAATATGGTCCAGACATATTCTTGACAAGTTTCGTGAGATTCTCCATTATAAGAGACTTTGAACTAATGGGAAATGACAAATATTAGCTCTACAAAGGCTAATCGGTTCCTGCCACAATAGGCAAGTTATTATTGAGGTATGTCAACAAAAACATATCACTCTGACATGTGTCTGTGGATTTTAGCCTTTGATGTCCATTAAAAAATACTTTTTGGTTAAACCGTCTTGACAGTGGCCAAGCAGAATGGGCGTAATAAAAATAAAGACAACTAAGTTAGCTGACCGTTGTAATCATAAAATGATACAGTCGAGCAGGGCCAATGCAAGACATTCGTAGCTCGCAGGCCCACCACTGATATTTGTATTCAATTGTATGATAAAAGAAATCAGATCACCATCAAATCTGCTTAACCACCCATAGAAATCAAGAAGGACAACAGAATAAGCAAAGTATGATCCAAACATAGCTGGTGGTCCAATTCATCTCTCCTAACTGTGGTCAGTTCTTCTGCTCTTCTTTTTCCTCCTCAATAAAACACAAAACGATTTACAAAGTGATTATGTGCAATAGCATTACCCCAAACAATGAAATCAAATTAAGCAATCACTTTGGTTTTGGTCCATACTCTCAAGCAGCAATGCCACAAGTGGTCCTTAACTGTCAGTATTTGACAAAGAGCTGGATGCCATAAATACAGATCCTGTCTGCTGTTAGGCTGTTTATGCGGTTCAGGAAAACCAGATGGACAATAGTTCCTAAGTGAATATCTTTGCCATATTTGCCTCGCATAAACCGTGAGAAAACAGTAGGGATGCACCGATATGAAAATTTTGGCCGATACCGATAACCGATTATTCTTTATTTTTGAAAGCCGATAACCGATATGTTGGCCGATAAATCTATATCCAAATTGTTATATGCTTTTTGAGAGCCTGATTACAAAAAAGGTCTCATCATTAAAAGTCACATCCCAAACACTTCAACATAAGCAGCCTAGTTTGAACGGTGTACGTTTTAAAAATATTTTTACTCTCCCATTACCAAATTTAGTCATAAAAGTCTTACAAAAAAATAAAATAATGCATAAATAATGCAAACAAGTCACTGGACATCATTACACGTGTAAAGAATCAAAATGAATGCGCCACAGATCAATAAAACGGAATAGCCTCTGCACAGACAATAATTAAATTATTTTAATTACTAAACTGTATTGTTGATGAAAATTATAAGAGAAAAATACAAGTGGTTGTTGTTATTAATAATGTATCAATGATTTTGAAAAAGTAACAAATTAATACCACTGTTTTAAATAGCAGCCGTTGAGCTGCGCGTGCTGAAGCTGAAGAGCTGAATGAACATGGCAAACTGAAGCGTTTTGCTGGCAGCTTATTTAACTCAAGGAAATGCATCCTAAGATTAATATTAATACAACATAAACATAATATTACAACTTATATATGTACAAAATGATGCAGTTATTGCGTGCTATAGTCAGAATGTGTGATCCTGTTGTGGATACGCTCTTCCCATATCAACGCGCTGAAACACAGCAACTAAACCCAAAGAATGCACAACGTTTTATTATAATAATGTTCTCATTAGAATGTTATATACACAACATTCCCAATCATAGTTATTAATGTTGTGCACTGCTGTTTGAGCTGCGTGCGCTGAGCTAAAGACGATCACCGGTAAACTGAAGCGCTCTTTTAACTTAACCAAACGTATTCTATATGAGATAAATCAGATATACATCAAATAAACACAATATTACAACGTACAATTGCACAAAAGGCTGCAAACGAACAGCGCGCATCTGAAGTGTCTCTGAAGGAAATAATGCATTATTTATTGGCTTTAAGATATCGGCCAAATTTTCTTATCAGGCCGATACCGATAACAGAAAAAATGAGCATTTATCGGCCGATACCGATATGGCGGCCGATATATCGTGCATCCCTAGAAAACAGTTTGCAGCGATATCTCGTCCAGCTCAGCATCAGAAGACCATGGCATGTGACGCGTATAATAACATTACCCGAGGGGAATTAGATGTTGTACGAGATATGCTACAGATGGAACAAAGATGGTCTAATGATAAACCAAAAACTCGTGACATATTCTATGACTGTACCTGATGCACATGAATTGTGTTTTAGGTGCTTTGTGATGTTTAATGAATGTTCTATAGACATATTCTATGTGATTTTACATGAGGTGCTCCACAAATGTACTCACAGCTACAGAGTAGGGGTGTGCGATATATATCGTCTGCGATAATATCGTAATTGTTGTTTTAACGATGTGCGATTTGACATTATCGAGTATTTTGCTAAAACCATTCAAAACATCCCTACAGAGCGCACGCATACATTACGTGAAGTCTAGACTAGTGCGTTTGCGCATTTAGAGTGTGTTCTTTCACTGCATGATTCAGTCTATTAAAATGCATTTAGAATGATCACAAATTCAAGACATGATTGCAGAAAATTTATATATTTATACCACTTCATATAGTTATTCAATTTCACACGAAGAGTGCCGTTTTTCTCCATTACAAATGTGACATTGAATTCAATAAACAATAAGTTAATTAAGAGACTTACGTTTTAGACACCATATTGCTTGTTTTTGCTCTATTTCGCCAACAAAAATCATTCCGAATACAGCCACAGCGCTGTTTTGTGTCTCTGAGCAACATGACGGTGTTTCGTTCTTGAATGAATCAACCGTTTAAATGATTCGGTTCAATCGCAATGACTCACTTATTAACAGTGATTTGCTGCCACCTACTGGCGGTTTTAATTTCACATTTCGGCTTTTTCTGTTTTTTTTGTTGTTGATTTTTTTCATGTGTTAAATCATTTCAAATATCAGTATTCAACGTTTTATGTTTAATATATCAAAACATTATTTATGCATTTGTAATTGCAGGTTAAACGCATTCATGTCTTGCATTAAACAAAATACATGTGTGTAAATACATCTAAATGCCACTTCAGATACAGCTTCTGTGTTGATTTAATTTGCTTGGTAATAAGATGTTTCATGAGTAGGAACCGGAATGACAAACATCTCACATGATTATATCACGTCTTAATCACCACAGGCATCTCTCTGGGAGTCTTGTATCCTCTCACGTGCTATCAACTGTAATCTGACACTGCCGCTAGCGTTAGCCCGTTAGCACTCAACCCCGGAACCGTGGAATAAACAAACCCAATATCGACACATACGTTAATTATAACAACTCAGATGAGAGTCTTGTGTTTAAAAACAGTGTTTAAGGTTAACATCCTACCGTCTACATACCTGGCAGGTCTGCCAGCACTATAATACGCAGTTTTTCTTGAATTCTTCCGTACAGGATTCAGAGGGATGCTGTCCGCCATCTTTGCTCGGCTACTTATGAATGTCGTCACGTCCGGACTAGAGTGAGGGAGATATCTGCTGTAATCTGGAAAAATGATTTTGAAGGTATATCATTTTAATTGAATTCATGGGCTATCGTTGATGGTTTACTTAACATTAGACGTCTTATCAGTGTTGTCCTGCTGTCCTTTGAAGGCTTTGTTCCCAAATGAGGCCAATATTTTGCATTTAAATAACAATAATATAATTATTTAAGTGTATATATATATGTATAATAATGTCTGACACAAGTTTACGTTACAACACAGACACATACCGAGAGACTGAGATACATTGTTACAATATACAAGTAAGGTGACACAAACTAAGTATTTTGTTTGAGATTTATTTATTGAGGGTGGCAGCAATATTGCATCTTAGAAATAAATCCAGTTCAGTCAGTGTTTGTGTTTGAGACACCACCTCAGTTGTTTCATGTAAAAATACTGATGTGCAGACAGAAAAGCAAACCTGGAGTACTTTTTATTTGTTATAATGTATCTGAGTACAAAAATAGTGCCTCCTTTTTATGCAGAGGACACATCAAATACCCCGTCCCTTGTTTCACCATTACTTATCTTATGAAAAAAACTGCTCGTTCAAATTCTTTACGTTTTTTTCCCAACACTAAACAATATATTATATAAGGAAAATAGCACTACAAAATAAAATGTCCTGACATGACACGCTTAGTAAATAAGACATAAGCTACCATTACAGACAAGCATATTGTTTTCACTTTTTTATTTTCCCTTGTACATGAATGTTTCTGGAAACATTGATTTGTTTTGTTCTTGATAGGAAAACATACCTCTAAATTGTGAAATAGAATTGTCCTGCAACACGTTCAGATGCATCAAAAGGGCTTCATTGATAACTATACTTTAAACTGAAGTGTAAAGGTGTTTTTAATGCAAGTTCTTTATTAGCAGTCATATTATAGTTCATAGTCTCATGTTGGCCCACTAAATCATTTTGCATGTAAAAGTAAATAAGGCAGAGAATAGCATAAAACACATAATTAGCATTAATAATATAATAATACAGGCTGGTATAAGATGGAACGTTTCATTGCTGATGGCAGCTAAAATAACAATAACTTTCATGGTGGTGTACTTGATTTGCATGAAAATAAACGATTTGCATCCAATGCATAGCAGCAAAGCAGTGGGATGTCAAAGAATAATACATTTCTTTTCAAAGACTCTGAAATGTCTTCTTTATCTTTTGCTCGGGGATTTAAATTACATACTTTCAGCTGTAGCTATATTAAGACCACAGTGTCGGAATGAAAAGTTTCTATTATATATGCAAACATGTTCCCTTTCCCATGAATAGAGCAATGTTTGACAGCAGAATCAGAGGGTAAAAACAAATAAAATAAAATACATATTTACAACATAAAATATGAATTTCATTTCAAAGCAATGCCCTTGAATCAAGTGTAAGGTTTCAGTCAGTGGACATAATTGAAAAAACTAAGCGTGGCCTCAGTTTCAACAATAAAAAAAACACACACACAAAAAACAAGTGCCATTATAGCATAAGATAAACTGAATCTTTCCCCACATGAATCAAGCACATTCTAAAGAGTTGATTCTGATTTTAAAAAATCAAGACACGTTTATTTCAATGTTCCTTATGCAAGGAGAAAGAATATGTCACCTTTACTTTAACTGATTCCAATGTCTTTTTTGTCATCAATCATCATGGAGAAGTGTTGTCCAGCACCCCTTTCTAAGCCTGTTTTTTCCATGGCTGTGATTGGTGGGCTGTTTCCAGTGCTAGCCTTGTCCGTGTCCACAGTAATGGCAGGAAGCTGGGGGACTCCTCCACTCTGAATGACGGATATTTCATTGTTCCTCATTGCTAAGCCATTAGTTATAGCTGCTGCATATCGGCTCCAGAAATTTTGGTCCACATTCATGGCCCGCGCTGCTAAATCCTTCTGAAACGCTTCGCTGAATTTCAGGGCATCACCGCCCAGAAGGGCAATTGGGTTTTCCACAGACAGACGTCTACCTCTACGGGCAGGAGTGTTATTCCACATATGGGTGCCCATGTGCACCTATAGACAAACAGAGATGAAAATGAAATCAATAACAAATCATTTTACACTATTCATGGCATATGTGTGTCTGTAGCATTGAGCTTTTGCAGTATACATGTGTCTGTAGCATTGAGATATTACAAAAATGACCCATGTTGCGACAACCACCATGCGTATATTATTTATTTATTCCTCTAATTGACAAGATGGTGGAGATTTGAGAGTAAAGTACAGGGAGAGAGGGGGAACATGACTGGGCCTTGACTAAGGACGGGCTCAAGCCCGTGCCCACACATGCACAACAGCCAGTGCCGGCCTGTCCAACAGGAGGACGCCTGGGGCCCCACCTTAAGGGGAGGGCCCCGCGGTCGTGAGGTTGTTAATTAAATTTCAAGGTGTGTTCGACTTGAAGCGGCGCGGTGCAGACAGATCGGTGTTTGACATCGAAGTACCGCGAGAGCTATATACTAATGGACAGCTCTGCATGTTTTCCTATCCTATTGCAGTACTTTAATGTCCAACACTTATCGATTTGCAGCGCCCCTTTAGGTCAACACACATACAGATGACGCACCAGATGTACAGTGCGTTTAAAAACATTTAATGACGTTTTTGCTCTAAATTAATTTCATAACATCAGTCGAGTGTTTGAAATAACTTCCTTTTGTGATCTGACGTGGTTTCATGTCACAGAATGAGGCAAAATCATTTTATAATATTCTATACAGTGATAAAGGCTATGTCGATTAGCATTGCATTATAAATATACATTATGCATATAAAAAAAATACCCGTGATGGCTTGAAGAACAGAGATGCACCATTTAGTCACAATCGTGTGTTTATTGTCTTCATTCTTCATCAGTTAAAACGTCCTATCTGTGTTTTATTCTGCTACTGCAGCGATAGCATATGCCTTTGTCCATATTAGGGATTTCCTCCAAAGTGATTTTTGTGAGTATTTCATTTTATGATTTTTTCACTTATGGTTTTACTGCACGAGGGCGCCCTCCGGCTACCAGTATGAATGAAACAGCTTCAGCTACTCACTACACCTTATTTTGGGTAAAAATAGGAAAAAATAATACTTCTAAGTTTTTCTCCAGTGTAGAGGAGTTTTCTCTCTGTTTCTCTCAGTGGATGCATAACATTTCCTGACAATAATTAAAAAATTACTGTTAATGATTTTTAATCATAATCATTTATAATAAATCCTTAGACATTTCTAAACAATTATAAACCTCCTGCATGTTAACAGGTCATGCTGCAGTTTTCTGTAAACTATATTAATAATAATCATTATCAATAATTATTACTTTGTTCAATGATTTATTTAGTTATAACTATAATCAGAATTATTAGTAGTCATATTGATATATA
>NW_015506066.1:259455-291323 GCF_001515645.1 Sinocyclocheilus grahami | reverse complement strand
AAAAATACCCGTGATGGCTTGAAGAACACAGATACACCATTTAGTCACAATCGTGTGTTTATTGTCTTCATTCTTCATCAGTTAAAACGTCCTATCTGTGTTTTATTCAGCTACTGCAGCGATAGCATTTGTCTTTGTCCATATTAGGGATTTCCTCCAATGTGATTTTTGTGAGTATTTAATTTTATGATTTTTTTCACTTCTGGTTTTACTGCACGAGGGCGCCCTCCGGCTACCAGTATGAATGAAACAGCTACAGCTACTCACTACACCTTATTTTGGGTAAAAATAGGAAAAATAATACTTCTAAGTTTTTCTCTAGTGTAGAGGAGTTTTCTCTCTGTCTCAGTGGATGCGTAACGTTTCCTCACAAAAATTAAGAAATTACTGTTAATGATTTTTAATCATAATCATTTATAATAAATCCTTAGACATTTCTAAACAATTATAAACCTCCTGCATGTTAACAGGTCATGCTGCAGTTTTCTGTAAACTATATTAATAATAATCATTATCAATAATTATTACTTTGTTCAATGATTTATTTAGTTATAACTATAATCAGAATTATTAGTAGTCATATTGATATATATAAAACAACTTCTTCTTTTTTTGGCCAAATTGTGCAGATCTACAAACAGGCACAGCAAACTTAGTGTTCTTTATAATTTCTGGCAAATAAAGAAAAAGTTTATCTGAAAACTTTTCTAGTTACAGTTCAGATTTTGTGTGCAGATTTTGTTGATTCAGATTTTGGAATTGAAATGAAAGAATGATAGAGAGATTAAAGTGAAATTGTAGAAATGGAATCCAAACGGTATCTTTATGTAGCCGGGGAAAAAAAGGATGTTCTGACTGCTATACATAATATTTATTGGTTTAGTATTAGTATTTGATTTATAAATACAATGATGCCCACGATCACAGACAGACTTGTCATATGTTTAAATTGCTATGACAATTTTTACACTAGTGGGGCCTATTTTTGTTATCTTGCCTAGGGCTCCACAACCCTTCGGGTCACACCACCTTGGTGTGAACGGGCCTTTACCCTGGTAACTCATCAGAGGACTTTCCTCGTGCATTTTCCACATTATAGGCTATAGTCTACACTTTACTCATTTTTACTAATTCAAGCAATGATGTGACGCAAGTGTTTTTATATGTATCTCTGAAAGAAACCAAGTGCCTTCAGAAAAGTTTCGATTGCATTTCAACTCTATCTGATAAAGTAGCGTTCATGAGTGCAGCCCTGCTTTGTTTACATCCGTTACTGAGGAAACCATTATACTGTAAAAAGCGCCTCCTACTGGCAGAGAATCAAATTGGATTTTCAATAAGCCTATCTGCTGTTTCCCCCCATCCGCTCATTTAACCCTATTTTAAATTAATATAAGAATTTCTCGTCTCATCTCTTTTCTTAAAAAATGGTTTAAAGACTGAAATGTGAGGTTTATCATTTTTTGTTTTTGTTTTTACAGTTTAATATGTTACTCATACTTAGGGATGCAGCGATTAACCAGTTTCGCGATTAACCGCGCTTTAAAATGTCACGGTTAATTAATTGTAAAGGTTCCGCTAAACCGAGTGTTTCTGTTACATGGAACGGAACTGTTGCAGCTTGCGCAAAACGAAAACAAAGTTACACCAGTGGTGCACCAGCTTAAAATTACGTGCTTATCAGAGGCACGGAGGCTACTACATGCATTAGATTAACTGTGACAGAGGGACCAAACAGCGAAGCTTTATTTCCATCAGAGAAATGCCTGTCGATAGTGTGGGACCATTTTGAGTACACCAAGAATGACCAGGGTGTCATTTAAATATTGCTGTAAATACATATGCGAATACATAAGGGATAATGCAGGGCTAGCTGTACATTGAATGATTTTAATGCACGACGTGAAGGCAAGAACCACCTGACGCGAAGCTACAGCTCGTTAGCTCAGCATTCTGCCCGCTTCAGATCAGAAAGAGATGAAGTAGTGCGGTAAGATCACATTTATTTGAATTAATTATAACATTTAGCTACTTGAATTAATTATTCGAGAGAGAGAGAGAGAGGTGACAGTTGCCTGTGTGAATTAGCCTACCTGTGTCTGTGCGTCTCTCCAGTAGGCTATTTAACATATATTATTAATAAAAGTCACGGGGCAGCATTCTCAAGAAGTTTGTGTCCTCCTGAATGTTTGTACACATGCGCAGCGTGATCTCCGATCTCACAAACCAAAATAATAGACATGATTTTCTCAAGCCACATGCAAAATCATATATGAATTATTATAAAGATTATTAAAATGAATACGTATAGATGACAGTTGATTACAATAATATTCCAGTTTATTTCCATCATTAGTAACAGTTTCCCCTGTGGGACAAATAAAGTTAATATTAGTCCTATATTAATAATAGGCTACTTCATTAACTTTGTTATTTACTATCCCTGCTGTAGTATTATTCATATGTAAAAACCCACAAGATTTTTTTTTCACCATGTTTCCAAATTCTCTACCCCATGTCCAAAAGAAATGTAAAGAATGTACAAACTGAAAACATTAAATACTTTTGTGATCTATTTCCATTTGTTATTTTCAAAAGAGAAATACTGTCATGGATGTTTACAGAGCAGAGGTCACCTTTTTTAATTCCAATGGGAGAGATGGACTTTTGTTTGTCTTTTGTTTATTATTATTTTGTGCTGTATTGTTGGTTACTGTGTTATTTCTGTTTCAAAAGCCAGCAATAAATAACACTTCAATATCTAAAGAGTATTAATGTGATTTTATACATTAGTAATGTTGGGAAATTAATAAATGCATAATAATCGTCATAATCGTAAAACCGTGATTATTCCTCAGACAATAATCATACCAACACAATCTATAATCTTTGCATCCCTACTCATACTGTTGCTCATATGGTATTCATTTTTATTTTTTTAATTAATTTTTTTGCGGGTCTTAAAACAGGTCTTACATTTGATTTTAAAAATCCTGCAGACAGATGTAGCTTTGCACACTGGCAGCATCTAGAATAATTTTGATCAGCATTTTAGTGTGCATAACAGAAGGCTATCTGAACTTGTTATATCAATCTATAATCTTTGCATCCCTACTCATACTGTTGCTCATATGGTATTAATTTTTATTTTTTTAATTAATTTTTTTGCGGGTCTTAAAAAAGGTCTTACATTTGATTTTAAAAATCCTGCAGACAGATGTAGCTTTGCACACTGGCAGCATCTAGAATAATTTTGATCAGCATTTTAGTGTGCATAACAGAAGGCTATCTGAACTTGTTATATTTTATAGTTTGTCAATTGAAATAATTGTTAATTGTTACAATATAATTACAATATAATTGTTAATTGTTTGTTAATTGATTACGTAGGCTTTGCATACACATGTGCACCCCTCAAAAGCCTGAAACCTCAAAGACCCCCCACCCCACCCACATAACAAATCCCAATTTAACCCCTGGGAACAACACATAATTAAACAATGGTAAGCATTTTATGAAAATGAAAATAAATAAATGTAACCAAATAATATGTTTAATTAAAAAAGGAAACATAATTTTAAAAGCTCATATATATTGTTTAAGTTACTCATTTGTTAAATAAAATAAAAGAATGATCACACATACCTTGAGATTACCCTTGGTTGTGAATGCTCGACCGCAGACAGAGCAGCCGAAGGGTTTTTCGCCAGTGTGTGTGCGCTCGTGGATCTGCAAGGCACTGGCTGAAGAGAAATTCTTCCCACATGCTCTGCAGTTGTGTTGCTTAGGGGTCCGTCTGGGAGGGGGTCCAGTGAGTGAGGTGACGCCCGGTATCATCACCTCAGAGCGTGAGGTGGGAGACTGCAGGCCAAATGCAGGGAAAGGCCCCTCTTTTAGCACGTATGGTCTACTGCAAGCATTCATCTCCAGTTTCACCGCAGTCTGCGAATTTTTAGTATCCTGTTCAGTAGACCTTTGTGCATTTTCTGATAATAAAAAAAATAAATTGCATTAAATCAGCAATATAATTAAATAAGCAAATACCACAATGCTATGTATTAGTTGTTAAAGGTGAAGTGTGTCATTTCTGGCCACACAAAGTGAAACAAAATTGCAATTGTTTTTCACATTTTAATAATTAATAATAATTTAAATAGATTAATATTTTGTAAAAAAAAAAAAAAATTCTAGAAACACTCCCCTGTCCTCCATTACTTCAAACTCACACCATTATTTGAGCTATGTTGCAGTGACGGGCATTGTGTTGCACAGTGCACAGTGTTTACACATTTCAGGTGAATTAAATACGGCTTACTTACAGTTGTCTCTGCATATTTAGCTAGAATAGGAGATAGAAAAAATTACACACTTCACCTTTAAAGTAATTAAAATTACACAAAACACATTTTTGCTGCTTATTCAGTTTACTAAGAATTTTTGTTTGAACATTTTACCACAACTTAATCATTATTTTCAAATCACATACATTTTTAAACTGGATTTTGTATTGAGACTACATGAATAATGTTTGTAGGCATAACTTGATAGTGGACTTCGAATTCCCTGCATCCTTCGCATATGACTGCATTAGGAGTGTACATTTTAAAACTAAGTGTTATTTTATGTGTTTCTGAGTAAAGGGAAATACTTATTGGTGTTTAATGTTCAGTTATTTAAGTTATGTTATAGTCTTTGTGTGGTAACGGTTGTTCTAAAGAGTGGAGCTTGTGTTTAGGCGGTGGGCTACATGATGACTACGGTGTGTGTGTTGCTTCGCTCAGTGAGAATAACTACTAACGCCAGTACTGAGACTAGTCCCTTCTTACTTGTTCATCTCATTCATATCATATAATAGAAAAAAATTTTTATATTTAGTATACTAACATGCGCAATGCAAGTCTGACACAAGGACATCAATTTAGGTTTAACAAAACAATACTTGTTTTAATGGACACGTTCTAGTGTTGTAAAAACCTAAAATAACTGTGTGAAAGCTTTTCTCAATTTAATCAGGTTCAATGAGCATTTTTTTCTTTTTTGTGTAGTTTTTACTGGTATCATATAGCAGTTTTAGCTTACCGTGTTCCTTACTGAAACACTGCATGCTGAAATTGTTTTCTTTCTTGACTGTAGAGTTGATAGGCTGGATTCCTGTTTGATTCACAGTCACCTCGCTGACTTTATTTGCTGCAGGGCAATCTGTTGTTTCAGATTTTACTATAGCTGTTGCCTCTGGGACTTTAGAGGAGAGGTTCAGAGAGACTGAGTGCTCATGTTGACCCTCAGGTTGACTGTTGGGATAGGGTGAAATGTGAATAAAAGTAGACGAATGTGGCATTAAACTACTTCTCATGTTATGGTTCTCCATCTCACCAGTGGTGGTAGAGTCCAGAGCATGAAGATCATTATCCATAGGTCCGCACCTGACCATATTTTTTCCATTTGATTGGCTAAAATTGACAAATGAGTCGCCCCCTACATTTTGAGTTTCTGATAGACTGGTTGGAAGAGATGAGATAGGTGGTGGACTGTCTGAAAAAGAGCTCAGGGTGTTTTCATTGTACTCCACAACATCCCCTTCTTCTTCAAGTGAAATATCATCAAGACAGTCATCATCATAAGTGCTCATGCTGTCAAAGCTCTCCATATCTGTATCTTTCTCATAGATAGTTTCTGCCAGAGGAGTGTTTGGAATCTGCCCCACCATGTGCATGCGTATGTGCTGCTGTAGTACAACGGCATTCGTGAACTTTTTCTGACAGATCGGACATGAGTGCTGAATCCGAAGAGGAGGTTTTGCACGGTGTACACCAAAGTGTGTCTTTAAATTACCCTTTGTGGTGAATGCTCGTCCACAAACCTTGCATTTAAATGGCCTCTCCCCTGTGTGGATGCGATAATGCATTTTCAGCGCGCTCTGACAGCTTAGCACGCGGTGGCAGATAACACACTGATTGGGCTCCATCATCTTCTTGTCGATGTTTTCCACAAGCTGTTGGAGCTTCGATGTCTCAGATGTTTGCATAGAGTCTTGGAGACCACCAAATGGGAACTTGGCCTTGAACTGATCCGAGATGAGTGGAGGAGAGGATGACTTATTATCAGCTGAAGGAGCATCAGTGGACTCGGTTACATTTACCTTAACAGGTTTTTCTGTAGACATGGACTGAGGAAGCAGGCTGTTGGGGTTGTTACCATTTCTAGTCATACTGTTTGATGGCAGGTGCACTTCTTCTGTATTGAAGCTCTGTGTGATCTCTCCTTCACTGTTTGATTTAGGAGAGGCCGCAATGGTGGACATATCTGTCTCAGTGCCAGTGGGATTGGGCGACGATGGTGTAAGTTCACCTCTGGCTGGCGACGGCCTATGTGGAGATCTTTCAGAGGGTGTGCTTGTAAATGAATCACTTAAGCTTTCAATAATTGGTACTGTGGGTGGCAACTGCAGACCCACTGAGGACGGCACTGTTGGAAGAACAGGCTTGCTGTCTAACCAAGTAGGTCCTGCCTTCTCCGGAGGAAAAGACATCCCATAGGGAATCCCAGAACTGGTAGGGATATTGTCAAGATATTCTGGGACTGGGTATGGGTTCATCTGAACATAAGGATACTTCTCCTTGTGCCTTTGGAAGTGAACTTTGAGGTTTCCCTTTGTAGAGAAACGGTTGCCACAAATGTTGCATTTGAAGGGCCTTTCACCTGTGTGCGAGCGCAAGTGGATCTGCAAGGCACTGTCACTGCCGAACACTTTAGCGCAGAACCTACACTTGTGCTTAAAGAATGGGTCCTCGGAACTGGGCTTGCTGTCAAAAATTGAGACGCTGGGTAGTTTGCTCTTACGGTACTTCATCATTGCAGCAAGTGGGTCTAATGCACTGGCAGTGGCTGCAATACTGGCCAGCGGATTGGGAAATATGACTCCATTGGGAGGGCTTTGAGGTAGTAATGGTAGGTTGGCAGAAGGGCTAAGGAGGCTACTCTGGCCAGCTGATAGTGGGCTAGGAGTGCTTATGGACTGGGTGTTACTAACGTTAGAGTGCGATCCGCTACAGGTGGGCAAGAGCGGGGAAGCCCTGCTGCAGCTGAAGAGACGAGGGCTGGAACTTGTTAATGAAGCAGTGGCACTCTCCAATCCTCTAGAGCTGATTTGTCCACTGCTTGGCTGGGAAGACAGCAATGGTGGCCTCGCTAGCATAGATGCCTGGGATACAGAAGCCTGCCCATTCACTGCAGAGGGCATGACCCCAGATAATGGAAGTACAGGGGGTGGTGCAATGCCCTGGAAATTGTAAGTGTTAGAGTCAGAGGGCAGACTTTTTGAGGCAGGATTAAGGGCGGCTTGCGTAGGCTGCCTATTCATTACAGCGACCTGGCTGCGGATCTGCTCAATGAGCTGTAATTGCTGAAACTGCTGCTGCTGCAGTGCCATCAACTGCTCCAGAATCATGGGTATAACAGCGGAGTTCAGCTTGCCTGCAGAGCCCGCACAGTGAATGCTCTGGGAAAACTGAGCAACGGCCACTCGGGTGCTATGAAGAATCTCCAGGGTCACATTGGTGCTAGGCATGTCATAGTGATTGGTTATAGGTGGTGCAGGGGAACAGGTGGTGTTTTCATTGTCAAGTGGTAGAGGGCTGAGGTTTGATGTTTTATGCTCGGGGAAACTTATATCCATTTGTTCATTCAGGTCGATGATGTGGGTTTCCTCAGGCATCTCGTCGACTTTCTCAGCCAGCTCGTGGTTGAGCTCACTAGCCTCCATTTCTGCTGAGTCACTGTGGGCGCTCAAGAGGGACTCTGTCGGTGATCCGTGGGAAATGGTCTTCTCTTCATTCTCCCGTACTATCAGCACAGGGGGGTCTTCCATGCATTTCTGCTGGTGTTCCAGCATTTCGGACCACTTGAAGAATTCAGCACAGCACCTCTCGCACACATGCGTCTCTTCACCTCCGCTGCGGCTCTCCGTGCTGCTGTCCTCCTCATCGCCTCCCCTCAACAGAAGTACTGGCACATAAAGACACAGAGAGAAAGCGTGTGAATAGAAATTTCTGAGATGATAGATTTTTCACAGCTATTCTTGGAGGAGTGAACAATATAGATAAACTAAATCAATTGTACCACTTTACCAATTACTGAAAGCCAGCCTCTTTGTGCTCATGCTCCAAAGACTCAAATGATAATTTTCCTTGCACAATCCATCAAATTATGCGACCTATCTATTGAATATACGGGAGCTTAATGAAATTCTATAGGGGATATTGATTTCCAATGTTTTTATACAATTCACAGCTGCACTGTCAGTTGAGGGCAAATTGAGTCTTTGATTGACTAATCTGAACTCTCCATTGCTATCAAACACTCTTATTTCCTGATGAATTTGAAGAACTAATTCCTCTCCACTTGACATTGTTGAGAGAAACAGTTATCTCTTTTTGCTAAAGGTGTACAATCTTGACAAAATGGTTTCAGCTTTAAATGTGTAAAAAGCACAACTAACTTCAAATTGTTTTAAATCATGTCATATTTGATCATAAAAAAAAAAAAATTTTCATTGAGTCTTTGTCAAAGCCTTTATAGTGTATTTATCTTTAAACAAATCTGTTCAGTGTCATTTTCTCATGGAATCAGTAAATTATATAATGACATAAACATGAAGCATGTCAATACTGAACAAGAATGCACAACTTAAAAATACATAATTTCAAATCGAAGTTTAACGATCATCGAAGCCACAAAAATGAATATTTGTCATAAAATAAAACAGCAGTATTTGATGAGATTTTTTGTTCTGATATTTGCATTTAGACAACATATAAAAGACCTATAGGCTACATCAACTTAAAGTGTTATAGGTCATTTGCTGATGAGCACTAAGGGGTTGGGTTTGGGTAATTTATGCACTTGTCACAATTTTTCAGAGGAAAATTAAATAGATTTTCACCCTAAAAGGTTTAGTGGGATGACAAAGTGTATGAGTCCAAACAGAAAAAAAGTAAGCCATTACTTCCTATATTTACTGTTTGTATTTGTGAATGTGTGTGTATGAGTGTGTATGAGTGTGTGTGTGCGTGCGTGCGTGCATTATTTCCTTTCCTTTTCTCTTCTTTCCTTTTTTATTTTTAATTTTTAATTTTTTTATCTTTTCATAATATTTTATAGTAATAGAAAATCTCATGGATGATTGTATGGGTGTATTCACTGTATGTTTCTTTATTACCCCCTTTATCGCCTTGATGTAGCCACACTGAATATGTTTATGATTAAGAATATTGCTGGATAAAAAAATTCAGAAAAAGTGACAGTGAGAAAGAGAAATGAGTGAAGAAAGGATAACAGAATATCTGGAATTATTTTGTGGTCAGGTGTTATTGGGTTTCTTCTCAGTTTTTGTGAGCCTTCCTCAAAGTAGTTACAATGTGGGTCATTTGCTCGTCTAATTCCAGTAACTGTGTGGGTGGTCTGAAAACTCTTAACACCGAAAGGTGAGAGCTAACTGAAACTGATCTTGTGAGGTGACCAATTAACTTAAGGCCATGCTGCAAATCTTAAAATGTTCACAAATTAGCCCATATAGATATTAGCATTTAGTTCAAATAGAATCACAAAAAAATCCTTTGGCATCCCCAGTGAAAAGACGGACAAAATTGTGTTCATGAGATATATCAAATTCTTAAATCAGAAAAAAAGCCTTGCTGCATGAGCCACTACAAAGATTAAAAAACTTGGGAGATTCCTAGGGTGCTCAGCTGGTAACCGTGGTTTTGGTAGCTAGGATAATTTCGGCATGAGACAGACAATGGTTACAACGTAAATCTGTAAGACATAAGACAAACTGAAAGATGGGAAAACACGAAAGTCAAAATGATTTTGTAGATGTCGACAGAAATAAGAGAAAACAATCCGCTAAGTACATATACTGCATACAAGAATAAAACTGTGAAGTCAAATCATTATTATTTATTTTTTTATTAGTTTAAAATATAAACATAATTTAACATTAATTCAATTAGAAAATAATATGCCAATTAGTATTTTAACAGATATAAATTACAGATGGTGTTAGTAGGTCCCTAAGTTACTTTAGTTTGTTAATAATATTTTCTTAAATGTATTAAAATAGTGTGTTTGAGCTTGATCTAAAATTTCTGCACTTATTGCACATTAATTTGACTAAATTTCAAGAATACTTCAGCAGATGTTTTATTTTCTAAAAAAATTAAATTTGTTTAAAGGTTTTTCAAAAAAGCTGTTATGCAATTATTTGCCTGGCCTGTTTACTGAAGCAGACATTTTATTTGACTAACTGTTTTAAAAAAAATACCAAAAAACGAACCCACATTTTAAACTTTATTGTAAACGTTCAATATTTTTAAATGATTAATTATTTCTACATCAATATTGTTGCTTCAGGTTTTCACTCGAATCCTTTCATTACTCTTCTAACAGATCAGGACAGATTATAATGGATTCATCTTAAAACTGATCTGAAGAACAATAAACGTCTTTTTTGCAGTAAATACTTTAACGTGATTTAAATGAAGACACAACTTCGACGCCAAACCAAATGTGAGGATTTTTTATGTAAACAAGTAAGTAACTTCATTACCATGACAAAAGGAATTATTCTCACGCAAACAGACGAATGTTGAAGGTTTTTGATTATAATGGATTCATCTGATTAAAACTGATCTGAAGAACAATAAACGTCTTTCACTGTCTGTTTTCAAACCATACTCTGGTTCTCTTCTTTAAGGTCGATCTTTGTGTTGCAGTAAATACTTTAACGTGATTTAAATGAAGACACAACTTCGACGCCAAACCAAATGTGAGGATTTTTTATGTAAACAAGTAAGTAACTTCATTACCATGACAAAAGGAATTATTCTCACGCAAACAGACGAATGTTGAAGGTTTTGTTTGGGTCTTGCAATGGGACACTTTTGTAGGTTTTGCAGATCTTTTATTTTAGTGTCTTATCAAAAGCACGAATAGATACACATCTCTAATCTACCGTTACTGATTATAGCCTAATTAATAATTCATTTTAAATCATGTTGGCTACATTTTTTTTTTTAAACACTCCCAAAAATGAATAAGTATATGGCCTATACGTGTACAGTTCCTAATTAAGCAAATTAAATAGCTGAGAACATTGTATTCCCCTAAATGTTAAATTACTTTGAATGAATTTAACAGAAATTGTTAGCAAAGAGCTAGAATACTAAAGACACTAGAAATTACTGCTGCATTATTTAGAAAAAAGGGTGTTCGGCATTTTTGTCAAATGACACATAATGAAAGTTTGACACAAAATTTCCAAAAGCACATGTTCGTGTGTTTCATATAAACGCACTTTACGCGTGCTTTATGATGCACTCTTAAAATAAAGGTTCGAATAGCCAAGAATTGTACAACTTTTTATTCTCTGATTCTTTAGACAACATCTATGTACCGGTGCTTTAAAGAACATAGAAATTCTCCAAAGAATTAAAATGGCTCTCTATTTGAATGTAAGAACCATCGAAGAACCTTTATTTTTAAGGGTGTAAAACTTTGTCTTGAGTTCCATCTAGTCTACTTGAACTGAAGACAGCATGCTATAAACTTGCATAGGCTATGCTTACTAAATCAAGTTCTTTTTACTCTAAGGTTCTTTCTATATTCAAAGTGTCCGTTCTATGCCATGCATCCTATAGCGTGTTTTCAACACCACTCGAAATGAACCACAAAACATCGCGAAATTCTGACAAAAGAAACTTGTGTCTAAAGAGCCAGATGAGAGACTCGTATTTCAAATCACATACCGTTATCCGGACTTTTGTCCGACAGTGCTCCTTCTTCGTCCGATCTGAGATGCTGAGGTTTCGCTTGCTTTCTTCGGGACATGTCTCTGCGCTTCGCGTCGGCGCTCCGATCTGCAGAAACATCGGAGGCATGCAGTCCCGTACAGTCCCGGGGTCAGTGAATAAGAGATATTAGATGTTCGTTGTGCAGATTGCGCATGTCGGCGTTATAATGATAGAGGGTCATGTATTACGTTGCGCTGCATGACGGATTGGCCGCGCGCCAGCAGACACTCTCTCTGGATATGGAAATGAGGGATGGACTGAGTAATTAGCCCGTTTCACTTCCTCACTTTCCCCCCTTTTGCTCTCTGTTCACGTAGGATGTTGGCTACATTTTTTTTTTTTAAACACTCCCAAAAATGAATAAGTATATGGCCTATACGTGTACAGTTCCTAATTAAGCAAATTAAACAGCTGAGAACATTGTATTCCCCTAAATGTTAAATTACTTTGAATGAATTTAACAGAAATTGTTAGCAAAGAGCTAGAATACTAAAGACACTAGAAATTACTGCTGCATTATTTAGAAAAAAGGGTGTTCGGCATTTTTGTCAAATGACACATAATGAAAGTTTGACACAAAATTTCCAAAAGCACATGTTCGTGTGTTTCATATAAACGCACTTTACGCGTGCTTTATGATGCACTCTTAAAATAAAGGTTCGAATAGCCAAGAATTGTACAACTTTTTATTCTCTGATTCTTTAGACAACATCTATGTACCGGTGCTTTAAAGAACATAGAAATTCTCCAAAGAATTAAAATGGCTCTCTATTTGAATGTAAGAACCATCGAAGAACCTTTATTTTTAAGGGTGTAAAACTTTGTCTTGAGTTCCATCTAGTCTACTTGAACTGAAGACAGCATGCTATAAACTTGCATAGGCTATGCTTACTAAATCAAGTTCTTTTTACTCTAAGGTTCTTTCTATATTCAAAGTGTCCGTTCTATGCCATGCATCCTATAGCGTGTTTTCAACACCACTCGAAATGAACCACAAAACATCGCGAAATTCTGACAAAAGAAACTTGTGTCTAAAGAGCCAGATGAGAGACTCGTATTTCAAATCACATACCGTTATCCGGACTTTTGTCCGACAGTGCTCCTTCTTCGTCCGATCTGAGATGCTGAGGTTTCGCTTGCTTTCTTCGGGACATGTCTCTGCGCTTCGCGTCGGCGCTCCGATCTGCAGAAACATCGGAGGCATGCAGTCCCGTACAGTCCCGGGGTCAGTGAATAAGAGATATTAGATGTTCGTTGTGCAGATTGCGCATGTCGGCGTTATAATGATAGAGGGTCATGTATTACGTTGCGCTGCATGACGGATTGGCCGCGCGCCAGCAGACACTCTCTCTGGATATGGAAATGAGGGATGGACTGAGTAATTAGCCCGTTTCACTTCCTCACTTTCCCCCCTTTTGCTCTCTGTTCACGTAGGACCACAAACTGGACGCAAACAAGTGCGTCTAGCTCTGGTGGCGCTTCACATGGCGTAAAGTCCATCCGCAGTTTGTTAAACATCACCGTAAGTACGGAAAACCAGTCTTGTCAGGTTCACACGCCTTCATTTCAAATTATTGACAGTACGAGATAGCCTACATTCAAGCAACTTTCAAACAGGCTTTTTCGACGTGTATTGATTCTAGTTTAAGCATAGCTTTCCATCAAATAAGTTTTGTTGAATTTTTATATCCACGCAAGAAAAGTTTGTCCTGACAGACGAATATCTACCTATTGTAAAAGCAGTTGCTTCGGTTAATAGTTGGTTATTTGAAGGGTTCGGTGAGTCTAATTAAAGCTTAAACCCCCAGAAGAAGTCAAAATAAAATGTTGACGGGTTTTAAAGGTAGATAATCTTTCAAACAATGTTTCAAAAGCCACAAAAGTTAGATTACAAGTTAGTACACTCCCAAAGAGTCGCGTTCGCCTGAGGAGGTCACCATAGCAACAGAAGGCTGCTCGAACGCTTTCCGTTAGGATCTGTATGGGACGGTAAACGTCGACAAAACAGAAGTAGTGCCATCATTTATGGCATTCTATACATTTACGTACCACAAGTATATCAGAAAAAGTATTTGCAAACTTTTCAAGTTTTACATTTTGTATTATTGAGAAAAAAAAAAACGGTTCGGTTTTTACTGAGAGGAACATGCACAGAACGCGCGCGCGCGAAATCCCGAAAATTATTTAGGAACGTCAAAAACGCAGTCGAATGATTCGCACTGTCAAGGAGTATGTTGGCAACAAACACCGTTCGTTCTGTTGTCGGTCGGTCCGTCTGCTCCTCACTCATGCCGAGGACGCATCCTCCATAGTTCATCCAATTCAAAACTATGCCCTTTCCTGCGGATTCCAGAGTCCCACAAGGTGGATGCATTCGTGTAGGAGCTGAAATGAAACGAGCGTTCGCTGATTTTCTGCTGCAAATGTGCGTGTAAACCCCAGCAGAAGTCCTGGAGAGGTGCAGGAGTGCTGTTCTGTGTAAGCGTATTGCATTAGGCGACCACTAGGATATCACAGAACGATGGACCCCTGTTCAACATGCTCCTTTTTTCTGTTTACTTTTTGCCTAACTTCTCAACTGTTACAAAACTGACTTCATAAGGGATGCTGAGGTTTCGCTTGCTTTCTTCGGGACATGTCTCTGCGCTTCGCGTCGGCGCTCCGATCTGCAGAAACATCGGAGGCATGCAGTCCCGTACAGTCCCGGGGTCAGTGAATAAGAGATATTAGATGTTCGTTGTGCAGATTGCGCATGTCGGCGTTATAATGATAGAGGGTCATGTATTACGTTGCGCTGCATGACGGATTGGCCGCGCGCCAGCAGACACTCTCTCTGGATATGGAAATGAGGGATGGACTGAGTAATTAGCCCGTTTCACTTCCTCACTTTCCCCCCTTTTGCTCTCTGTTCACGTAGGACCACAAACTGGACGCAAACAAGTGCGTCTAGCTCTGGTGGCGCTTCACATGGCGTAAAGTCCATCCGCAGTTTGTTAAACATCACCGTAAGTACGGAAAACCAGTCTTGTCAGGTTCACACGCCTTCATTTCAAATTATTGACAGTACGAGATAGCCTACATTCAAGCAACTTTCAAACAGGCTTTTTCGACGTGTATTGATTCTAGTTTAAGCATAGCTTTCCATCAAATAAGTTTTGTTTAATTTTTATATCCACGCAAGAAAAGTTTGTCCTGACAGACGAATATCTGCCTATTGTAAAAGCAGTTGCTTCGGTTAATAGTTGGTTATTTGAAGGGTTCGGTGAGTCTAATTAAAGCTTAAACCCCCAGAAGAAGTCAAAATAAAATGTTGACGGTTTTTAAAGGTAGATAATCTTTCAAACAATGTTTCAAAAGCCACAAAAGTTAGATTACAAGTTAGTACACTCCCAAAGAGTCGCGTTCGCCTGAGGAGGTCACCATAGCAACAGAAGGCTGCTCGAACGCTTTCCGTTAGGATCTGTATGGGACGGTAAACGTCGACAAAACAGAAGTAGTGCCATCATTTATGGCATTCTATACATTTACGTACCACAAGTATATCAGAAAAAGTATTTGCAAACTTTTCAAGTTTTACATTTTGTATTATTGAGAAAAAAAAAACGGTTCGGTTTTTACTGAGAGGAACATGCACAGAACGCGCGCGCGCGAAATCCCGAAAATTATTTAGGAACGTCAAAAACGCAGTCGAATGATTCGCACTGTCAAGGAGTATGTTGGCAACAAACACCGTTCGTTCTGTTGTCGGTCGGTCCGTCTGCTCCTCACTCATGCCGAGGACGCATCCTCCATAGTTCATCCAATTCAAAACTATGCCCTTTCCTGCGGATTCCAGAGTCCCACAAGGTGGATGCATTCGTGTAGGAGCTGAAATGAAACGAGCGTTCGCTGATTTTCTGCTGCAAATGTGCGTGTAAACCCCAGCAGAAGTCCTGGAGAGGTGCAGGAGTGCTGTTCTGTGTAAGCGTATTGCATTAGGCGACCACTAGGATATCACAGAACGATGGACCCCTGTTCAACATGCTCCTTTTTTCTGTTTACTTTTTGCCTAACTTCTCAACTGTTACAAAACTGACTTCATAAGGGGGGGGGGGGGGGGGGGGGGGGGGGGGATATGGCACTTATTTTGTCATCTGTGGTGTAGTGCCATATAAAGCTAACACAGTAATCTTCAGTTATGTGTCTCTCATGATATTAAGCTGCTCTCATGGGATCAGACAACATTCACATCTGACCAGTATCGCTGGTGTATAGCGGCCGAAGGGCTCTAAATCAGCGATACATCATTTCCATTACAACACAAGTAGAACAATATATAAGCCTATTGATCGGCGTCTCTGTTACTCTTCTGGTGTAGAGAGATAAGCGCAATATAATTTCGTTTGACCTATCTGTATGGCCAAGTGATGGATTGCCAGGGTAACCGAGGGCTTTTATCACAAAACTCTCCCAATGATGTACTATTGATTGTCCTTAACTAGCTTTTCTGGCAAAAATCAAAAGTCCCTTCCTTGCCATCCTCTTCATTATCAATAAAATTACAAAGTGGTGGGAATTGTCAAAATCCACCCCCAAGGGAAGTCTTTAAAACGGCTGCTGTTATCCCGGCTTTTCTGTTATCCATGCCATGTTAGGAACAGGTTTTTCAAAATGATCAGACGAAGAAGAGCACCCAGAAGGACAAAATATTTAAAATTCTGCATGAAACCCTTAATATTTATACCTACAGGGAATTTTTGCCTGTGCGGTTGTTAATTGTGTTTTTGTTTTATTTTTCGTGCTGTTTTTCTTCACATTCCTCGTCTGCTTTCATAAGAATGAAGACAAGGCAGATTTAAATGAACTAATCATCAAAGATATTGCTTTTTCTTCTCTGTATCACCATCTCACCTGGTAATCACAGATTATATAGCGTCACAAAAATGTGTATGATGAACGTTTTAGCTTTTCATTTAAAATAATTGTCTCTGTTGGTGCAGAAAAACAGTGTTTCAGTTCAAGCGTGCAATTCAAGAGTTGTTTACCACTGGAAAAAGACAGAATTCTCTCCAAGTTTGTTTCTTGAGATTTATCATTAAATTAAAACAAAATCATGTTTAGAATCTTTTCATGGTCCATGCTATTTCTCTCTTCGTTTTAGCCCTGAATGCAGCTTTTTAACCAAGAACATATCCCACAGCTAAAAAACATCTTTCCCTACTCTAAACACGATGAAGAGGGTTTGACTCTGAGTATAAAGCACATCATCTCAGATAGATCAACAAATGAAGTGTCAGGGCAAAACTACATGAAGAACAAACAAAGCAGAGAAGGGCCAGTGAGATGGACAGATGTGAGATAGCGCTGTTCTATGTGCCGAGGGCCTCTGGAAATTTCTGATTGGTTTAATTTACCACATCTAACACGGCTGCTTCTCAAGTCTGCGACTTTTATCTAATGCTGTGAACCTCTATTGATTTCTCTTCTCTATCTTTAATGCAGGACTGGAGCAAAGAGAGCAAAAAAAAGCACTTGCTAAATGGAGGACTACTTTGAGATGGCTGCTATTCTCCAGCTTATTGCCTCCTGTCGGCCATGGTTTCACATGAGGTCCGGGGTGTCAGGTCCGCTTCCACCAATAAAGGCTGTGATTGACACTAGCGGGAGAGACTTGAGCTGGGGAAAAAAACTGAATCTCAATGTATGAGGGGTAAGTCAGAGTCTATTGTGAGGCCAGTTGGACCTTATACATCTAAGGCGAAATAAACGTTTTTAGGGTCCCTTGGCAGTACTGTGGTACAGTCTTGTATCCGGCTGTCCAAAAAAAACACTGTTGCACTTTTACTGTACGCAACAAAGCAGTATGGAGATCAGTGTTTGCGCTGCTTTTTGCAGCGTGCCTTGATATGCAACCACATGTAGTGATTTCACCCCAGTACTTACGGTCATTTACAAACACTTTTGCAGAAGCGCTTCGCTGAATACGTACACAAAGTTTTTGCTTTGTAAACAACTGTGCAAAGATGTTTCAGTTCTGTTAACTTGAGTCGTCATGATGACATCAGACTATTTTTATGAAAGACAGCGAATTTTAGGCACAAACAGGATATTATGTATTCTATGATCTCGAGGGAATAATGAACAAAAACAAGAGTAAAGCCAGTAAAAACAGTAGTTAATTACTGGCTGTGAGTGTGTGCAGTCTGAGATGGCAGAGGGAAGACTTGAGGCGCAAAGTAATTCACTTACATTTATGACCTGAAAAAGAACAGACCCTGCTATTAGCATTTATTGGCATGCTATAGAGGAAAAGCATGTAACAAATGAGTTTAATCTCCATCAACTCAGATTCTCTGAACGCTTCACAGGAAGTATCTTCTGACATAGGATGCGTAATCTAATCCAAAGGTAAAACGAATGTTAGACATGGAGAGTCTGTGGATTTAGAAATATACTATTGAAATTACAGGACATATTTTATACAAATATCATATCTGTGCATTGGTCGGTAGATCAGTGATTAATGCAGTCTGTTGGTCCTTAGGGGAACATATTAGGAAAGTCAAATACTGCATATGTCTTATGAAGTTATAGAGTGTCTAGTTGAACTAGAAATCTATTTCAAAATACATGTGGCAAGTTATTAGAAATTTACCTTTTTTTTAACTGATTATTATTATTATGATGTAACCACCATCTAATAAGTAATTAAAAAATATATATATTCACAGTATAACTTGAATGCACAAGAATTTTGCTAAAAAACTAAATAAAATCAAATATTACATCATAATAATAATAATCAGTAAAAAAAAGGTACATTTCTAATAACTTGCCACATGTATTTTGAAATAGATTTCTAGTTCAACTAGACACTCTATAACTTCATAAGACATATGCAGTATTTGACTTTCCTAATATGTTCCCCTAAGGACCAACAGACTGCATTAATCACTGATCTACCGACCAATGCACAGATATGATATTTGTATAAAATATGTCCTGTAATTTCAATAGTATATTTCTAAATCCACAGACTCTCCATGTCTAACATTCGTTTTACCTTTGGATTAGATTACGCATCCTATGTCAGAAGATACTTCCTGTGAAGCGTTCAGAGAATCTGAGTTGATGGAGATTAAACTCATTTGTTACATGCTTTTCCTCTATAGCATGCCAATAAATGCTAATAGCAGGGTCTGTTCTTCTTCAGGTTAACTTAAATGATTTTAGCAAATGGCTGCAATATAACAAAGAGTGAAACATTTAAGGGGGTCTGAATACTTTCCGTACCCACTGTATATATATGTACATTGACACACAGTTATTAGGGTCTAGAGGAGTCCTTTCTGGGATGTAATTTACTAGTTTGTTGTTTTCTTGTCACATGACAACGAAATGGCTTCCTGCGTGTTGGTTACACCACACTGACTTTGATTTGGCAGACAGATATTTTTCAAATGTATTACTTTAAAAACAAAATTGCTTCACTCCTTATTTTTATTTAAATAATAATACAAATAACTTTTTTTTAAATTTTAGACTTTTAATGAGACTTTTTCTTTTACAATTAAATCTTGGACTACCTAAACTTTTTTAAAATTACATTTAATAATCATTAAATGATGAAAGGATAATCATAGAAGATGTATATTCATATTAATATATAGATGTGTGTGTGAATTTTCTTAATATTTTCTTAGATCCTGATGAAAATTTGTATCAATGACCCATGTATTATTGTTTATAACAACAATAAAATTAACAGTGTGTAAATTACAAATTTGATAAAAAATATGGTTATGTAAAATGCTTTTTTTCTTTTTTCTTCTTTTTTTTTTTTGGGAAGTTTGAATGTATTCTATAATTAAATAGACACTGTGGCAAAACTGCTATTTGTAAGTCAAACCTCACTGACAGCTCAATAAAGGAGCATATGGGGAGACATCTAACCTTCCATGTCCAAAATTACTCTCTCAGTTGGAGGCTGGGGACAAGATAACGATTAGGAAGCTGTTTCCCTGAACATGCTGAGAGAGATGCAAAACCAGGTTAGCATGATCATCCGTCATCTAGTGGCTTTGACTTAAGCCTGTTGCCATTGAATAGTCCTCTAAATGCATAAACTAAAGGTTAGCGCAAAGGTGCCTGGGGCCCTGATTGTTGGTGTCTTGAAAAAGTAAAACAAATTAATAGCACATTCTCTTGCGTGCCACTGGCCTTCGATCACAGATGCTTGTGACATTTACAGTTAATGATTGTAAAGAGCTGTCAGAAGTAAACAGAGAGTGACTAGCGGACATGTGTGCCTGGTTTATGAGTCACCTCTTATGTGAGTCTCCCAGCATTCTGCTGTAAAACCACAGACAAAAGTTCAGTAAACCAAGAGCAACAGAAGCAGAAAAGCAAAGTCTAACTTTAATTTAATGGCAGAATGAATAACAAAAGTCACACTGACCTGAACAGTTTATCTGGAAAAAAAAGAAAAAGAAGATCTGCCTGATTGGTGTAATGAGATCTACAACTGGTTAGTAAACAACTCTCCTGTTATAAATTAAGATCTGTTGTTATGAGCTGGTGTGTATACATAGGAAAATAATAATCATCTATGATATTTTATCACTATGTGCATTTACTTGTTCACAACAAACTGTGGCACCTCTATGTCGCCATAAGCATCTGCGTGTACACTGAAATGAAAAGAAAAAACAAGTCTTTGCTCGATTTTTATGTGAGTGTTGACTGAAGAGTGGGCTCCATCTGTGTAAACTCTCCGAAATAGTGACTTCCTCTCCGTGTCTTAAACAGACGCTTGAGGCAAACCGCAGAGAAGTCACCATACAGTACATGTCCCTGATTACCTCAGTATGGCCTATAAGATGTTCTCCCTTTGGGCATTTTTGGAATACTTTCAATGGAAGGAATACATCTTACATATATCTCACTTTGAGATCTGATGGTTTATGATCTCACGGCTTTGTTTAAAAGTAGATAAAAATAGCTTTAAATCAGCTGTTGTTATAGGTCACTTGGGGCACTTCATGTTTTCCTCTTTTAAAACGATCTCTGCACACCATTATGTGTGGAAGCGGAGGCACAGCTTTCTCTGAATGTGCTGAATGAGACTATAGCTTATAAATATAGGCCTCACCTCAGAAAATAAATTTCAAATCCTTTTTCCAAATACATATCACTCATTTGAAAGGCATGTGAACTAATTCTGTCTAAAAATGTCCATTATGTCCAGTAGAGGTGATCTAGAGACTCCAAAGCAGAAGAACAAGATCAATTCAGATCAAGTCCTCTTCAGAATCTTGGTTTACATTGTGGATGTACAATGTGATGATAAAATATTATTATTTAAATAGAATAATAATAATAATAATAATATAAGATTATTATTATCATTACAATTTTTAATTCTTGAAAATCTATAAAACAATTGTTATAATATTATTTATCATAGGTTTTTAATAATTGTAATCATTTATAATAATAATAAATATTATGATCACTAAAAATAATAAAAATAAATATTATTGTTGTTGTTACTATTATTTTTTATTGTTATCATCATCATTATTTGTTTTATATATGCAGTGGCCTAAAGTGTTTAAAATGTAAGCCATCCCTAAACTGTGCTAATGACTTTGAACTACAACAAAATATTATATCAAGTGCCATTTATTAATTTAAAAAAGGGCAAGCACACTTTTCGATGAAGGTTTTTCAGTTTGTTTTAAAGTCGTTAATTTGCTGAACTACACTCTGCTAGGACACCTTTGTGAACTTGAGAGGAACTGACTTCATACATCTACTAAAAATGATCTTGAGACCAGTTATTTAAAAGTCATTGCAGAACTTGCATAGAAAAGTGAAGTTAGTTCTGAGAAAAGGTCTGGCATCGTTTCTTGCTACTTGATTTGATATTTTGTATCTGATTCCATCAAGTCCGAATACTTTTTGTGGCCACTGTTTTTTTTCAATGGTAGCCTTGACAATTAAAATAAAACTGTTACTTAAGTTAATAAGCAGAATAACCAGACAGTGTAAAGAACGTAAACACTGTCAGTCAACAGTGTAGTGTTTGCCGTCTGTCTGGTCCGACATTGAATTGGTGAAGCTCAGTCATATCAACTAATTCTCATGGCACAGAGAAGACACATATCTCACTGCACCGTTAACACAGAACAAGGCCAGCATCATTCACTGTTATTTTCCCAAAGGGTGAAAAACCTAAAGTCCCATATGTGAGGCATGGTCAGGGAACTTAAACAAACAAATGGAAGCAGGCGGTGGTGTATAGATGACAAGCCGTAATCCGCACATCGTGGAAGAACATTCTTAAAATAGAAAAAATTGAAGTGAAGGCTATACTGTGGTAACCTGAAATTTCTGGTTAGGGATCGACTTCCTCCCATCACATCCTTATGTGACTCATTAAGAAAGCTGAGAGAATGACTGATTCGAGATTAGATCTGAAAACAGCAGCACTTACAAGCTTCAGGAGCAAGTGTCAGGACAGTGAATAAGAGCAATGAAGCTCAGTGCGATAAGATTTACAGATGTTTTTATGAGGCAGACCCTCTTCATATATTCCTGTGTTTTTTCTTGCTCGCTCTCTCTCCCTCTAAAGAAAATCTGTGCTACGTGTTCTAGTCTTTTTTTTCCTGGGAGCAGCTCTTTAATCGTTGCTTTGGCTTTGACTTCCTAACGATTGTAAACAAATGCAATTTTGCATTTCCTGTAGTCTAGACACAACAAAAGAAATGTTGGCAAGCCAAGTCCCAACACATGCTGTTTGCATAGCAGCTAACGGACTCCGACAAAACTTTTGAGGACGAAACGATGTGAATGCGGGGTGTTGATAGCAGCCAACGTTTTAATAAAACAATATTTGGCAAGTCTTTCCAAAATGAAATTGGTGCACTTGGATACTGTTTTCAAGGTTTTCTGCTATGCTTCAGTTTAGCCTGTTGGTTAATGCACAACTTCATAAATTTTTTGCCAGAATAAAATTCCTTGATCCTGGATATTATTTAGTAGTAAATGCTTCTGTTCACTTAATATAAAAATTTTATTAATTTATTATTAATTTATTAATCAATTATTTCAACTGAAGTGCCTCACAAATGAGGAACAATAGTTATTTTAATTGTTTCCCTGAGAACAAGAAAAAAATGTTCACCTGTTTCTACTCTTGAAAATTATAAACAAGCCTCTTGGGTGAAAAATATAACCCTGGGAAAGTTTAGTCTAATATCTGTGCTCACCAGTATTTTTCTTTTGTCTGCGTTCTACAGAAAATCTACTAAAAACAGCTCAGCATTGGAGGACAAAGTCATGCTCCGGCCATACATCTGTGAGTTTTGAAACAAAGCTTTGTTTGAAAGCTTCAGTCACTTGTGTTCATGAAAGCAGACACTTACTTGAAAAACTTTCCCTTTTTTTCAGGGAAACACTCTAAACCAACATCCTGGTATAAATTTGCAAAACGCAATACAGGCCGGATTGTGCGCGGAACGGACGCGGGGCGCATACAAATGGCCCCCCGTCTAAAGTACCCCCTGTTTCTCTTCAGCCTCAGAAGGTAATGTACAATAAATCAACAAAAGAGCATTAATGCCTCCATTGAGTATAGGAGAGGCTTCTGTTATTGTGCCTTTTTTTAAGTATTTAATTGGAAGGGTCCCTTGAAACGTTACACGGCTCCTTCAGATGACTTTTCCCCAAATCTAAGAAAAGATTGATAAGAATTTCTTTCCTCCTTCTCTTAAATCTCTTCAGCATTTTTTTTCCATCCCTCTCTCCCTTTCAGGAGAGCCTGCATTTTTTACCAAAGGGAGAATAAAGTTTCAAGTGCATGGCATTTGAAGGTAAGGGAGTGAAATCGGAGGCTGGTCGTTGGGGATAAGGCAAGGCTGGGAAAGAGGGAAGTTGGCAGTAGTGCCCAGCCAGACTCGGTGCCTTGAGCTCCCCCCTCCCTGCACCAGGTGTCTGCTACATTTAAATGATACTATTATTCATAGACAAGAGAGCCGGGTATTAAAAGTCCCCCCAAAAAATCATTTGCAATTGAATACAGATATAATCCTGGAAATATAAGTCTCCATTTAGGCCTTGCCATTAAGCTAACAAGGAGCCCTTTGTACAACATGTGTGTATTAATCATGGTCAGGGGAAAGGGGCAGGAAGAGAGAGAGTGGGAGAGAAAATAGAGAGCAAGTGAGCGAGGGAGGGAAAAAGAGGGAGAGAGAGAACACCATTCGTGTGTGTTCACATGCAAATTGAAATGTTGCTCATCAAAAACGAGCTTATCATTTTCCCTCTTGTTCTCGGCAGACTTGGCGGGCCAGCGCGAACCCGAAGTGTTTCAAATGGGGATAAACTGAAAATTTATTTGCATTTGTGAAATTTCAACACACACTTGATTTCTTTCAGCTGCGCAATCTGAAGTGCACGAGTCAATGCGAGACGTAAAGGAAGCACACACTGCGTGCAGATGTCACAACGACACTCTGGAATTCATACAATGAGCCCAGGTTTCTCAAACCTACTGTGTGGGTTTCGTTTTCCCGCAGATCACTTTGATTTGTGCACTTTTTCAGTGTGGCAAATAGAGATTTTGGAGGGCCCTCAAGGCAGCCCCCAAATGCCACTTACAAAACTCCTCTCCAGCAATCATTACATCACCATTTCTCTAAGCCGATTTTCAGCAAGTCTGGCTCTGTTATTAAAAATAGTAATTAATTTTTGTCTGAGGGAACAAAAGCAAGTTTTTTGTCCCCCACCAAGTGTCCCTGAAGAGGCCAGGGGTGTCGGTGAGGTCCTTTCTATCTAGTCTACGGTCTCTAGACGTAATCCCTTCTAGTCTGGTACAGTAAGAGAGCTTTGATAAAGGGACAGAAGCAGACACCCACACCGGATCGATCTGGACCTTGGGATGTATTTGATAGACTGGTGTTACAAACAAGTGTGGCTCAACAATAGCATCCATGAACTGAGTTAGGACGTCATTTATCTGCACAATAGATACATCATAAAACAGAGATACACACTCCACAAATGCTTTTGCAGTACAGACTTTGGGATTACGATGTTGAAGAGATAATTCACCCAAAAATGAAAATTCGGTCATCATTTACTCACCCACAAATTGTTTGAAACCAGTATGAGTTTATTTTGAAGAAGAACAAAAAAATATATTTTGAAGAATGTTGACGGTAGTATTTGTTTTTTCCATACTCTGGAAGTCAGTGGCTACAGTCAAATGTTTGGTTATCAACTTTCTTCAGAATGACTTCTTTTATGTTCAACAGAAGAAAGAAACTCATACAGGTTTGGAACAAGTGGAGGGCCATATGGTACATGGAAAGTATGTTGTGGGAACTATATGGACATGGATTATTATTATTTAATATGACTAGTCCTGAAACCGTATGTTTCCATAGCAGATTAGTAGAGCCATATCACCCTGCAGCCCAAGACTGGTTGCCCACTGAAGCTAAGCAGGGTTGAGCCTGGTCAATACCTGGATGGGAGACCTCCTGGGGAAACTAGGTTGCTGTTGGAAGAGGTGTTAGTGAGGCCAGCAGGGGGTGCTCACCCTGTGGTCTGTGTGGGTCCTAATGCCCCAGCATAGTGATGGGGACACTATACTGTTAAAAAGCACCGTCCTTCGGATGAGACGTTAAACCGAGGTCCTGACTCTCTGTGGTCATTAAAAATCCCGCCACTGGCCCTTGTCTATCATGGCCTCCTAATAATTCCCATCCACTTGATTGGCACTATGACTCTCTCTCCTCTCCACCTGTAGCTGGTGTGTGGTGAGTGCACTGGCACCGTTGTCCTGTGGCTGCCGTCGCATCATCCAAGTGGATGCTGCACACTGGTGGTGGTTGAGGAGAGATCCCCCCATATGATTGTAAAGCGCTTTGGGTGTACAGCAATACACAATAAAGCGCTATATAAATGCATCATTCATTCATTCATTAGGTGTTCATAGTGAGGAGGTGCGGGGGCTAATGCGTAGAATCAGTAGCAAGTGAGGCTTCAAGATCGAATTTTCCTTGGAAACACCAATCATGTTTAAAATCCAGGTTAGAGAAGATTACCCTAAGGAATAAAAGTTGACTTTGAGAGCCTTTGAGTTTCCTGGACAGCCCATCTGCCATAAAACGCCATTGTAAAGCTGGACGCGGGTCCCCGAGATTGATGACTCCAAGTCTTTCAAAAAGCTGTTTGTATAAGTGGAGTTATGTTAAAAATGCGGCAATGATAATAATCACAGCCGTTCATCCGAAACAGAGCATTACTGCAATGATAAACATTGTGTTTGACTTCATGGATTTAGTCAGCTGGTGTGCTTGAAAGACACAGGGGAAAAATGGGTATGAAAACATTTACCTTTCTCCAAAATTAAGTCGTTATTTCACACAGCCATAAATGCATGTCCTGAGTTACTTTGGCAGTCTCGGCTTCCCATCAGATCACAATGGAGATGTCAGGAGATCATCTCTGAACACAAGCATATCCTCACCTTTCCCACCGCAACACCTCGGAGCATTTACATCTTTCCATATGAACTCTGTTGTGCTGTAGTGATGTCATGAGAATCAATGTTTGTTTGTTTTTTTAAGCGAACACCCTCATTTAGAACTAATATTGTTAGATGTATTGGGTTATAAAATTTTTACAGCTTTATCTCACCTGTAAAGAAGCAACAGGTCATAAAACATTGTTTTTACATGCTCTCTGTCTTCCCCGTGAAAATAGCTTTGATTTTCTTTTTCCTACATTGTGGACAGCTGGGGCAGGGGGAGCTTTTCAGGATTTCACTGCATCTCGGTGTGTTCAAGCAATAAGTGTGGGGCCAGTCACTGCAGGATTTAAAAAGACTTCCTCATGCAGAAATATTTAATCTCCTTTCAGAAAATAAAAGAGGGTGAAGGGAAAGAAAATCCACCATGAGATTTTTCGTTCTTTATTACTTGTACACTATCAAAGAGTTATACATCATAGTTAGTCTCTGCTCGCCTTGAACAAAATTTAAGTGTAGAAGTCACATTGATTAAAAAAAAAAAAAAACTCCCGGAACTTAAGAAAGAAAAAGATTGTGATTGTTGCAATAAAATGTATATATCAGTTTAATTTCAAACGTTTAAATTTAGTTTGTGAAAAAAAAAAATATATATATATATATAGAGAGAGAGAGAGAGTTTATTTTATTATTATTGTTTTATTAATTTTTTCGTTGGTTTGTTGAACACATTGATCATTTTCTTTTATATGTATAAACATTTCCTTTCAAATTCTCTTAACAGTAACATCACAAAAAAGTATATAAAGGTGTTTGTTTATAAAAAACATTATAATTGTATTAACATTAACAGCAATATTTGATAAATAATAAAAAATTAATAAATATAATTATATTATATTACACTTAAACTTTATGAAAAATCTATTTTAGTAACTATAGTTTTTCTACCAAAATATGTTTATTGCTTATAATTATTGCTCCCACTTTAGAATCATACTAAATGAATCTGGCATCTAATTAGTGTAAAACACTACATTTTACATAAACTCTTTTTATTTATGCATTTTATTCCATAATTTATTTCTGATGATTAAAACAAAACAAAAATCCAAAATAAAAATAAAATAAAACAAATAATATATAGAAACGAAACAGACAGATTGCTCAGTGTTTCTCATATGATAACAGGCAAAGATATGCATGCATCATTTTACTTGATTTCTTATGGATAAAACAAGTAATAAAATAATAGGATATAAAAAGAATAAGATAGTAAGAAAAATAAATATCATAAAAAATGCTAATCTATTACATTTTTATTTTACTTTTTTGTTTGTTTGTTTGATTTATTCAATTATTGCAAATATATTTTACAAAAATAAATAAGACAAGGTCAGATCACTCATATAACAGTGAGTAACATAATAAAATATGTGCTTTGTCAGCAGACACACAAAAAAGAAGTTCATTTGTATTACCAAAATGCCGGTGGGTGAAACAAGTTGTAAGGGATCCAAATAGTATGTGTGTGTGTGTGTGTGTGTGTGTGTGTGTGTCAATCACACAATAATGGAGCCAGTCTGAATGTGTGTTTGCTAAAATAATGTATGAATTGCTATTTGAATACTGGCTAACATTATCCAAAACTTGTGTGGCCTACTGTAAAAGACATCAGCAAACTATCAAATTAAAGATAAGTCATTTTTATTTTTTTATTTTAGTAGGACCTGAAATGTTTGTTGAGAAAGTAAATCGACTCTATTTTGATTTCATGTTGACGTTAAAAATTAATGCAATACTGTCATAAAAACGCACAATAATTGAGTAAGTGTATAACTATCTACATGAATTTACCCAAAGTTTCATTATCATTTTTATGAGTGTGACCAACTTTACTTAAACATAAAACAAAGTAGTAGTTGGCATTAAAGTTCTTCTTCTCTTTGGTGAGCTGGAGTACACTGGTTCATCTGTGTCACATGTTCTGGCATAGCTGTCTCTCGGGTGGACAGAGGGGATGCTGGGAGCCTGGTGCGGCCATGGAAATGAGCCCCATTCATCGCCGGCTCTGAGCATATGGCGTTGCTTTGTCCCCAGCTACTGAGGCAGAAGTGATGCAATTTGTTGGCATGTCCTGTCATTTCAGCAACTCCCCGGCCCTTCCTCGGCCCTCATAAACAACAACAGAGCAGAGAGCAGGGTGGCTAGAGAGAGCAGGTCTCACACGCTCGCTCACACTGCTGCACTAATGACTGAGGCACAGAGAACATGCAGCGGATACACAGACATTCTCTCTCACTCTAGCTCTCTCAGCGTTTCAATGTGCTTTATCAGCACAAGAGATAGTTTTTAAATAGAATAAAAAATTATTATAAATTAAAATATTTTATAATTGATGTAATAAAAAAATAAAAATTTATTTTTTTATTGTACTAAATATTTATTAGATATTACCATCATTGTAAATAATATATATAAAAAAGAAGCAGGCAGATTGCTCAGTGGCATTTGATGACATGGTATGTGTACATTATTATTATTATTATTTTAGTATTATAATTTTACTCGGTTTCTTATGCTGAAACAAGTTATAGAGGTTAGAAGACATTTTGAGAAAAATATAATAAAATAGTATTATATGTGTGTGTATATATATATATATATATATATATATATATATATACTGTATATATATATTATTCTATTAGACAAGGTCAGATTGCTTAAATATCAGATAAACTCGTATAACAATTATGCTTTATTTTCAGTGAGTAACAGGATAAATGAGTACTTCATCTGCACAAAATTGAAAGTCAATTTGCATGACCAAATTTTCTATGGGTGAAACAGTCAAAGTCAAGTCAAAATATAATAATAAGAGAAAGGAAAATATATATAATAAAAAAGAAAACAAATGAGCACATACATTTTAATCATTTGGTTTTGTTTTATAGTAAATATATTTTACAAGAAAAGTATTCGACAAGGTCAGATTACTCACTGTACAGAATAAAATGTGTGCTTTAGCGCGACACAAAAAAGGAAGTATTACCAAATTTCCTATAGGTAAAAGTCAACAAGTCTTATTTAAAAGACTTAAAATATATATATATATTAGACAAGGTCAGATTGTTCCTCATATAAAGGCAGCTAGGCATATGTCCATAATTTTAATTTGTAACATAATTTAGGCATCTTAATAAGTCATTATAATTATGTTGTATTATTGTTGTTATTTATTTTATCTTAATAAAGTATCATTAAAGTCCCTTGTACTCTCACTTTGTGTTCACTGGTCTATTATGCAAGAGAATGGGACATGAGTGTGTCTTGAGGAAGTGAACATATCGCAGTTGTTATCAAATGTAAACTGTTGAGAGAAAAGTAAATACTTGGCCTAACTGTGGGGGGTCCTGTGTCCAGATTAAAAAAACAGCCGCTAAATGAAAACCCGACTGGACACAGTTCTGAGGCAGTTTTAGCCCAAATGTTAGTTTCACCATATGCTTCAAAACAGCTCCCCATACATCATCACAACGTGGAGATATAAGTTTGTTTCAATAAAGTTGCGTTGTGTGAAAACGGAAAATTACATTTGCTTTCATCACTGTCAGCCGTGGACTTCAAGCTGTCAGCGATCTGATTAGCATCATAAAAACTCCCTGAAAGACTGTGAGAGTCATCTTTGTGGATTACGGCTGATGCTTTGTGAAACATTAAATCCACTTTGTGCCATTATTGTGGGATGTTTGCTAGTTGACTTCACCTTCTGGTGAGATCTTTAACGCTGGAGAATGTCTCCTGAGACTGAGGGAATAAAAGAGTGTCCCCCTGCTATGCTCTGGCGTCTGAATGGGGCATGCTGGGAAACGTCACGTACAAATTAAATTGCATCTGCTCCCATGCACTGTGATTCCTCTGAAACAGTTGCAACTTAAGTGAAGAAAGAAACATCAAAAATAAGTTTGGGAATTTGTCTGACACTCTCTGTGTGTATTTTTTTTATTAATGTGTAATCACATTGATACAGTGAGAAAGCAGTCTTGGCAAGCATCTGTCATTTTTAAAGGTTGATGGAAAAGACCTGTGGTGTTTGAAATCATTTCAGGGCAGCAAGGAACAAGACTGTTCCGGCAGAGATTGATGGCTCTGCTTTTATGCTCAGAACATTCCGCAGCTGCCACGACAACCGTCCTTATGACACAGTGGTGACACAGAGTCAATCAGTGTGTCATTTTTCAGGGTCACCAACTGACAGGGTCAGAGTCTGACCACCAGCCTGCACACAGATCTACAGAGAGGGAAATAAAACTGTCAGTCCATATCAAGACAGCCATCAGAATCAGTATTAGAGTCAGAATTTTAATTTGGAATTATAATCAGAATCATTATAAATTCATCACTGTATGACAAGAATCAGAATAGAGTCAGGATTCAGATTAAGAGTCAGAATAAGAATAAGAACACAATTTCAAATCAGAACCAGAAACATTATTAATATAATGTAAAAAAAAAACACACACATGATCAGATTCACACTCACATCCAAATTTATTTAGAATAAGAGTCAAATTTAGAATCAGAAATTCAAAAATTCAGAGCCACTAACTTTATTGATGTATCATTGTGATAAAAACAAAACAAAAAAAAAAACACTCAACATCTGAATTTTAATCAGAGTAGCCTAAGGGTGAAATTCATATTCGGAACCAGATGCATGACAAAAATAATGAGAATCAGAACTAAATCAGAAGTCAGATTGAGAGTCAGAATAAGAATACAATTTTACATTCGAATTATAATTATAATTATAATAAAAATTAGAAACATTAATAATGTCATTAACATATATTCATCAGTGTGACCATAAAAGTAAACCAATGTTAAAAAAGTAAAACATGATCAGAATCACGTTCAAAATAGTAAGTGGAATCAGAACTATAGAGTGAGAATTATTATCAGAATCAGAACCAAAATGATTTTAAATCCATTAGTGGGATCACAGCACATGACAAACAAACATGATTACAATCAGAATCAAAATCAGAATAAGATTTTGAATCAGATTTATTAATAAAACATCAATTTGATTACAGGGTATGATGAAAACAAACAAGCATATAAACATGATTTGAAAAATTTGAAACCGGGGGGGAAAAAAATTCTGGATCAGAATTTACATTTGAATGATTGTTTATTAGTTTGATCACAGAAAGTCATAGAAGTCATATAAGCATATAAACAAACAATAATAATAAAAAAATGAATATCCACTTTTTTATTATAAAATATTACAATATTTTTTTATTATGTATTGTTTATTTTCAAAACATATATATATATATATATATATATATATATATATATATATATATATAACTTTCTATATACAGTGGGTACGGAAAGTATTCAGACCCCCTTCAATTTTTCACTCTTTGTTATATTGCAGCCATTTGCTAAAATCATTTAAGTTAATTTTTTTTCCTCATTAATGTACA
>NW_015506066.1:250313-259325 GCF_001515645.1 Sinocyclocheilus grahami | reverse complement strand
GAAACAGTTGCAACTTAAGTGAAGAAAGAAACATCAAAAATAAGTTTGGGAATTTGTCTGACACTCTCTGTGTGTATTTTTTTTATTAATGTGTAATCACATTGATACAGTGAGAAAGCAGTCTTGGCAAGCATCTGTCATTTTTAAAGGTTGATGGAAAAGACCTGTGGTGTTTGAAATCATTTCAGGGCAGCAAGGAACAAGACTGTTCCGGCAGAGATTGATGGCTCTGCTTTTATGCTCAGAACATTCCGCAGCTGCCACGACAACCGTCCTTATGACACAGTGGTGACACAGAGTCAATCAGTGTGTCATTTTTCAGGGTCACCAACTGACAGGGTCAGAGTCTGACCACCAGCCTGCACACAGATCTACAGAGAGGGAAATAAAACTGTCAGTCCATATCAAGACAGCCATCAGAATCAGTATTAGAGTCAGAATTTTAATTTGGAATTATAATCAGAATCATTATAAATTCATCACTGTATGACAAGAATCAGAATAGAGTCAGGATTCAGATTAAGAGTCAGAATAAGAATAAGAACACAATTTCAAATCAGAACCAGAAACATTATTAATATAATGTAAAAAAAACACACACACATGATCAGATTCACACTCACATCCTAATTTATTTAGAATAAGAGTCAAATTTAGAATCAGAAATTCAAAAATTCAGAGCCACTAACTTTATTGATGTATCATTGTGATAAAAAAAAAAAAAAAAAACACTCAACATCTGAATTTTAATCAGAGTAGCCTAAGGGTGAAATTCATATTCGGAACCAGATGCATGACAAAAATAATGAGAATCAGAACTAAATCAGAAGTCAGATTGAGAGTCAGAATAAGAATACAATTATACATTCGAATTATAATTATAATTATAATAAGAATTAGAAACATTAATAATGTCATTAACATATATTCATCAGTGTGACCATAAAAGTAAACCAATGTTAAAAAAGTAAAACATGATCAGAATCACGTTCAAAATAGTAAGTGGAATCAGAACTATAGAGTGAGAATTATTATCAGAATCAGAACCAAAATGATTTTAAATCCATTAGTGGGATCACAGCACATGACAAACAAACATGATTACAATCAGAATCAAAATCAGAATAAGATTTTGAATCAGATTTATTAATAAAACATCAATTTGATTACAGGGTATGATGAAAACAAACAAGCATATAAACATGATTTGAAAAATTTGAAACCGGGGGGGAAAAAAATTCTGGATCAGAATTTACATTTGAATGATTGTTTATTAGTTTGATCACAGAAAGTCATAGAAGTCATATAAGCATATAAACAAACAATAATAATAAAAAAATGAATATCCACTTTTTTATTATAAAATATTACAATATTTTTTTATTATGTATTGTTTATTTTCAAAACATATATATATATATATATATATATATATATATATAAATTTAAATGTACATTTCTTTGGAAAACCTATGCTCAGTCAGAAACGAAACTAATAAACAAGTTGATGTACGCCTGCAGGCTTCGTTTGACTGTGTATTTTGAACAGATAGATTTATGACAGAAATGAAACTTCGCTGCTGTGCAAATAGTCCCGCTGCGAGGAGTGACATCACATACAGTAAACTCATTCTCTAAAATACCCTTCATCATCCTGTCTTCTCATCCCTCATCCTTTCGTTCCCACCCCGTGCCATGTCCGAAACAGAATTGCTGGAGGAGAGGAAAACAAGATGCCAAAATGTAGGGAATCAACAATAAATAATTTGGAAGTCAGCTCTTTGTGTTCCAGCTTACTTTCCTTTCACTGTCAGGAACTTTTTTCATATCAGATATATATAAATGAAATATGAATATACATTAAATTTGTTAGTCAATAAAAAACTGTTTCCTTACATTTTAGTAAAGTTTAACATAAAATTATTTGCTTAAAGAAAGTATAATTTAATCAAAGGTAAACACTTAGGAACTGACATAAATCTATGGGTTATTAAATATAATTTTTTAATGAACTGGTACTGATAAAATACTAGGTTTTTAAAATACACTTTTTAAAAAAACTACAAATAAATCCATAATTAGGCTATTATTATTATTATTATAAAAAAACACATTTGGATGTATATAATGTACAAAACAAAAGCCATTCATCTACTAATTCTTATTTATCAATATGCAATGTATGTACATATGTCTGTATATATATATAAAACTAGGGACTCTGTAATAAAAACAGTAATAATTCCAGAATTATAAATATAATTTTTTTAATTGGATTTACAAAAGTTACAAAACTTTGATCAATGTGCATCATATATAGATAGATAGATAGATAGATAGATAGATAGATAGATAGATAGATAGATAGATAGATAGATAGATAGATAGATAGATAGATAATCAATCAGATAGATAGATAGATAGATAGATAGATAGATAGATAGATAGATAATCAATCCAGATGAATAAAAATCTTTTTTTTTTTTTTACAATGCTATGAATGGAGGCCGTAAAGTCTTATCAGTGTCCAAATAGAAAACCACGTTCCGCTCTCTAAATGAACACTTTGTGATTGATCCTGGGATGATAACCATTTAAGCAAAACAAAGCTTCCATAATCCCAAATGTGGGCATCTGTGTGAGAGCATCATTGACATGGACACAGAGGGTAAGTAATTGGGGAGTCGGAAAATGATTAACCTACTATGCAAATGGCAATTAAAGGACACCTAATGCTGCAGGCACTGTCCTTGTGTCCTAATCGCTCGGACAAAAGTTCAAGTACGGCTGTTTGCCATGGATGCATGCATACTAGAAAACAAAAATGCCATTAACACAACTGAATCATTTGTGCTTAATGTGAGTAAAATGATCGACACACATCCGTTTTGACAATAGTGATGACAAGGAGAGTGACCATTTACACTATACTAGTAGACTTCATTTAGTGAAATATATGCTATATTATATTTAGAAGCTGTCATTAAAAACTGCTTATTGAAATGTTTTTTGATGATTTTAGTATTATATTATTTACTGAAGTTTATTATTGTCATATTTGAATTTTAACAATATATAGTGACTGCAAGAACTGGGAAAGTTACCTGTGTGAAACCATTTACAAGTAGTTAAAGGCACAATATGTAAATATCCAAAAACCACTAGAACAGTGTTATATATTTAGCTGACTTGTGTACGTACATTATCCCAAATGTTTCGAAGAATGTTTAAATCCAGAGAAATAAGCAATTTTAACTAGTGACACGGACCGTGTCTATAGTGTCATTGTGTCGCCTGCCAATGACGTCATAACCCCTCGATTTCCCGCTTTGTTTTGTAGAAAACATGGACCCATCAAAGACGCTTTAATATGTTGTGCGTTTTAATAGACCGGTGACGACCGCACAGAGTTGCATTATAACAGAACTTTCAAATGTATCTAGTATGATAAAACAGCGCTGCTTTTTTTCAGCTGCTTTCGAGCCGTGTGTCTCGTTTCGCTTCGACGGCTTTCAGCCTCAACCTGCTTCATTCTACTACGTTAATAAATCATTAGCTCATCAATGAACATGATTTCTGCCCGAGTCCCGTCTGATTGCATCGGCTGTGGGGATGAAGACGACAACTCCCATGATTCCACACTCAGTCACGGCGTCATCAAACTACGCCTTTGTCTATTTGTTTATTTTGAATACACGCCCTCTAGAGGCGAAAATTACATATTGTGCCTTTAAAAAAGAAATGGTGATAAAATCAGTGGCCTCATATATTGATAATAATGACTGCAAGAGGAGAAAGTGACCAGTGTGAAACCATTTACACTATATAGTAGTTAAAAAGAAACGTGCGGAATTCACTGGCCTCAGTGTTCATTTAGTAAGATATATGCTATATTATATATAAAAGCTGCTTATTGAACCATTTGTTGATGTTATTCATTTTTATTAATTACTCAAGTTTATTATTGCCATATTTGAGTTTTGACAATAGTGATTTGCAAGAGTAGGGTAAGTGATCTGTGGAAAACCATTTACACTAGTAGGCTAGTTAAAAAAGAAACAGTGCTAAAATCATTGGCCTCAGTGTTCATTTAGTGAAATATATGCTAAATTAGGTTTTGAATACTTGAATTCATTTTGTTTGGCTGTAGCCTGTATATGTGACCTATAACTAACATTTAGACTTTTGTAAATTGTTTTCTTTTCCCCCAAACAAGATTTTTTTTCTTTTGCCAAAGAAGCCCTTTTTTCTGAAATCAGTTAGACAGAATCAATTATAAAAAACAATCACATATGATTTGTGTGTTTTTGCAAGACTTTCCTTGACAAAGGATCGTATTTCACTGAATCTCATCTGATTTGACCTGAAGTCATGCACAGCCAAAAACAATATTATAGGCAGCCTGTCAGCTTGCATATATCACTTTAAGACTATTGTTCATTTGTCGACGTAATCTAAGATCGAATCTAACAACAGCTAGATGCTTTAAAACCTAATGCCGCCTTCTCACCATCATCTTTGAACGATCAAGCATGTTTCTCAGAAGTTTAATGCGGCGGTGAGCAAATATGCATCCGGCCCTGTCCTGCGAGGTCTGAGACACTGCAGGAGTTTAACACAGCTGATCAGCTCTAGCCTTCTCAGCGCTGACCTCAATGATTTCCCCATCAAGGCCGACCTGATGTACCGCTCCATCTGCACCCAATCCCTCTCCCATATCGATTGCTCGCAAATGAGCCTTCCCAGGCCTGGACCAGGAGCAGTAATTCAAAAGAGCAGCGCATTGAGTGGTCCTAATGTTATGAGACCTGGATGTGCACATGCTAACAAAACAAAGTGCCAGCATTGGCTTTCTGCACATCATTCACAGCTGTGCAGCGCTCTCAGATTAAATTGTGGATATTTGTGAAAGACATTTAGCAAAGATGTTTGTCTATTTGCTTGTTTTTACTCCATTTTTCATTCCCCTCCTTTTTCATGTTTTTATAACTTTATTCACCTACCTATTAAATATGTCAGCAGGGGTTTATTTTGCAATAATGCAGTTGCAGGCTAAATTAAGCTGTGGTCACATTTACCATTGTTCGGTGAATTTTGGTGGTTGAAATTCAGTCATTTTAAGAGGATTCCAGGCGAATGGGAATTTCACGTGACAGCAAAGAATTTCCTCAGAGATTTCGCAATTGTTCGGTCATGTGGGCTGACCAACAGTAAGTGGTTTGTTTGAAAGTGACTTGTGTGTAAGGTACATTACTACACTATTAACAACTTTTTTTACACATACAGTTAGGGCAAAATAAATAAATAAAGCAATTCATTTTAAAAAATCTTATTTGACTGCACTTTTATCCTTACTAATATATATATATATATAGGCTATATATAGATTAGCTGCTATATATAGATTAGCTATGTGAGCAAAAAAAAGAGTGCAGAGTGATAGGCCTACAAAATAGATGAAACATAGTGATGTAGGAAAGTGATCATTATACAAAATTATTACTCTGCTTCCATTGGCTAATACTTGATTCTGATGGATTTCACATTTCCAGCAGGGTTCTCAGAAGCGGAAGTCGTAATGGGGTGAAGGGAAACTAGGCTACACCAAATAGTCTACAATTTTTGCGTTCTCAGCTCCAATGGACGCTTTTCACAAGACTTGTGATGACGCGTTTAACAGTCATCAGCATTGTAAATCCTCGAAAGTTTTTCATATATATATATACAGTGGGGAAAAAAAGTATTTAGTCAGCCACCAATTGTGCAAGTTCTCCCACTTAAAAAGATGAGAGAGGCCTGTAATTTTCATCATAGGTATACCTCAACTATGAGAGACAAAATGAGAAAAAAATAAATCCAGAAAATCACATTGTAGGATTTTTAAAGAATTTATTTGCAAATTATGGTGGAAAATAAGTATTTGGTCAATAACAAAATTTCATCTCAATACTTTGTTATATACCCTTTGTTGGCAATGACAGAGGTCAAACGTTTTCTGTAATGTTCCAGAACTCATATTCAATATGAAGATACAGCATACAAACAGCACACAGCCTTCTTGTTTCAGGCTCCTCGCCTCTGGATTAATGTTTCAAAAGCTGTCCTCCGTCACTCTGCCCCTGTTCCACACATACCACCTACTGTTTATCTGGGCTGAGAGTCAGTATTAAAACCTTCTCATGGTTATGACAGAAACATAACTCATCTGAGGATTATAACCAGCTCTGTGCCTGCAGAGAAACCTTATTGATCTGACCAGAGGGGGGCAACCTGCTCAAACCTGCGCAGCCCACTGCTGCTCTGTATTTCTTTAACACTAAAATATATTGTCACTTGAATATCACTGCCTCATTCCTGCCCTGCTTCTGCCTGGTATTAAGATGCGTTTCTAGTGGTCAGATCACAAGTGGTCAGCTAAAATATAGGTGGAAGTGAGAAAACCATATAAGGAGGTAGCCAAAAACGCATGACCACATTGCATTTCTAGTGAAAACGCTTGGTCTTGAATGCATATTGGACCGAAGTATTGATCCTTATGGGGCACATTGTGAGAAAATGCACCAAAACATTATTACATGGTATTAACGGTATTACATAATTTTGGAGGCACCGCTGGGATCGTGGTTGGGTGGTTTAACGCCTTTATCAGCGAGACCCACCCAGTTACATCCCTCTCAACTTAAATCAACCGACTGCAGTGAGGCAGTAAAGTGAAGTGGGGAGCATACCTGATTAAGTGGCTTGTGCGCTTGAGGTACAGTGAATCACAGAGGCTACAAGGCCCGGGTCAGTGAGGTAACCATCACTTCCAACCCTATACACTATAGCGCTATACACAGCAGAAAGAAAAAACTATACACTGCTCTTCGAAATTTCCAGGAAGAAATAGGAGAGAAACTATGTATATGGTCACGAGATAAATTAGTAGAACTCTAGAGCTCTTTCTTACACATCACAGTGACAGATGTAACAAAGTGAGGGAACCATCACTTCCAACCCTATACACTATAGCGCTATACACAGCAGAAAGAAAAAACTATAGACTGCTCTTCGAAATTTCCAGGAAGAAATAGGAGAGAAACTATGTATATGGTCACGAGATAAATTAGTAGAACTCTAGAGCTCTTTCTTACACATCACAGTGACAGATGTAACAAATGTGATTTGCCTCTCAGTCATAAAATACCTCAACAGCTATTTATTAAGGATTGAGCTGGAAGAACTAGAAGGCTGCTTGAAGTAAAAAAAGGTGCCCGCCCCTCAGTCACAGTGTGCAGAATCAAACAGACCACAATATCATCCTGGGAAGTAGAGTGGAGTTAGGGACAGTGCAACCAATCAAGTCAGTTTTACCTGCGTTAATGATTTCCCCAGGAGAAACAGGGTCTGTGACCCAGGTTAAGGTCAAAGTACCACCAAGGACGACTGAGGAAGACAGCCTGTGGGACCCACCCGTCGACATAAGCCACTTAACTGCACAACAACAACAACAAATGACCAAGTGGAGGCAGTGAGGAGAGTACTGTGCCGACTACGTGCCCATGGTATTAAACTCAAGAGAGAAAAGAGCAGACAGAAGCAAGAAAGGTCCCGTGATGCCATCAAACCAGCTAATTGAGTGTACTGCAGACCTCCAAGAAGTTTTAGAGAAACTGGTTGAGTGCTTGGTCCAACCGCCGGTGTTAGGGTTCCCCGATTTATCGAAACCATTCATTCTGCATACGGATGCATCAAACCAGGGTCTAGTAGATGTTCTATATCAACAGCAGAACCCTTGATCGAGTTGAAGGTAATCGCTTATGTGTCTAGAACATTGACAGCGGCTTAGAAGAACTACCCCCTTCATAGTGGGAAACTGGAGTTCCTTGCCCTAAAATGGGCTGTGACGGAAAAATTCAGGGACTACTTGTACTACGCCCTGACTTTCACGGTGTACAGCGATAATAATCCCTTGACCTATGTACTCTCGTCAGCAAAGTTGAACGCCACTGGGTGCCATTGGTTCGATGAACTAGCGGACTACCACTTCACAGTCCGCCACCGCCGGCAAAGGAGAATGTTGATGCGGACTCATTGTCAAGGATGCCTGTGGACGTGGAGACAGTAATGAGGGAGTACACAAAGGAATTCTCACCAGATTGCATTAGGGCGATGATTCAAGCAGTCCAGGAATCATTCAATCCAGAATGATTCGGGTTCCACTATGATTGTCAGATGCGATGATGTAATGGCATGTGAACACACTAATGAAGTACCACTAAAGTCATTGTCAAAAGGGGAGATTCGTCAGGCACAGGAAGACGATATGGACATCAGAGTAATCATCAAGCACTTACAGTCCGGGTCTCTGCCATTTTCCTCAGAGAATGGGACGAGCATGGCATACTGTACCGTAAGACATCACAGTGGACTCAGCTGGTGTTACCTGCCAAGTTTAGGCACATCGTCCTGAAAGAGCTGCATGATGAGAATGGCCACCAAGGGCTGGATCGAACCACAAGCCTTATCAGGGACCGTTTCTTCTGGCCACAGATGCAGAGTGATATCGAACAGTACGTCCTGAGGGAATGTCCATGCATCAAACAGAAAAAACCCTGTCGTGGGACACTAGCGCTGCTGAAGATTAAGAAGACTTACCCATTCGAATTAGTCTCGATTGATTTTCTTCACCTAGACAAGTGCAAAGGACGATATGAGTATATCCTTGTTGTAATTGATCATTTTACCTGATTTGTTCAAGCTTATGCCACTACTTCAAAGTCAGGCAAAACGGTGGCAGACCGACTGTTTAATGATTTTGCTCTGAAGTTCGGATTTCCTACAAGAATCCACCATGACCAAGGTGGGGAATTTGAGCACCAGTTCTTTGACCAACTAAGGAAGTACAGTGACATTATGGCATCAAGAACGAACCCCTTACCATCCACAAGGAAACGGTCAGGTGGAAAGATTTAATCGAACCATATTGCAAATGCTCAAAACCTTGACTGAGAAACAGAAATCAAACTGGAA
>NW_015506066.1:249854-250303 GCF_001515645.1 Sinocyclocheilus grahami | reverse complement strand
ATCATTTTCTAGTTTGGCTCGTCAAATAGAAAACGGGCTGAGCAAAGGGTATTCAGAGCAGGAAATCATCGATGCTGTAATTCGATCCATTACGCCTGGGCTCCAACTGCGTAGCTATTTTGAAGGGAAAGCTGACTTAACTCTTCCTACCCTCAGACGCATCCTCCATTCCCACTATCAGGAAAAGAATGCCACGGAGTTATATAAACAACTGCCCACAGAGAGCCAGTGCAGCAAGGAGACCCCACAAAGTTTTCTGATCTGTGCCCTCGATCTAAGACAGAAAATTATGTTTGCTTCACAAGAGGATGAATCTGGACTGAAATACGACCCTGTTTTGGTGCAGAATATGTTTCTACAAAATATATTCAAAATTACTTACGGCCGTATATTTCTAACCCTGCAATTCCTGATGAAGTATTGCTTGAAAAACTAAATGTTGCTTGCTC
>NW_015506066.1:248103-248576 GCF_001515645.1 Sinocyclocheilus grahami | reverse complement strand
AGTATACAATAGCTCAGCAGCCCCATCCCTTGACACATTTTGCTCAACAACAACGGCCCCAGCACCACAATATTCAAATGCCCATAAATCCAGCCATGCGACAGTACCCAAATTACTGACTGACTGACTGACCTTGTGGCGGCCAACGGTACTGGCATGCCGTATAGAGGATGGGTTGAGATAACATTCAAGTTGGCTTCCCCTGCTGAAAGTGTAAAGAAATTAGTCATCCCTGTACTTGTTCTAAAGGGTGAGCAACTTTCTAAACCTATCATCGGCTATAATGTAATCAAGCAAGTGACGAAACAAAAGGATACAGACAATGCAAATAAGCTGACTGATGGTCAGCTGTATCAAACTGTTCTAAGTGCCTTTCCAAGCTTGAAAAAAGGCAAAGTACTCACATTTATCAGCCGGGTGACAGCAGATGATCTTGGAGAGTATATGGTGAGCACTGTCAAGGGCCCTGTAAA
>NW_015506066.1:245980-246307 GCF_001515645.1 Sinocyclocheilus grahami | reverse complement strand
AGATTGCTCAGGAACACGCAAACAAATCTGCAGAAAGGAACAAGCAAAACTATGATCACAACGTAAGATGTGCTGACCTGCACCCTGGGAGTCGAGTCCTTGTGAAAAACCTCACACCACGAGGAGGTCCTCGGAAGCTAAGGAACTACCGGGAGGATGAAGTCCATGTTGTAATCCGCCAAGCAATGGAATATGCTCCTATTTACAAGGTGAAACCTGAAAAGGGAAAAGGGAAGTCAAGAGTACTACATAAATCTACTCCTACCTTGCAATCACTTACCAATAACCATTGTTGAGGAAAAGAGCTCCACGCGTAGCCAGCAGAGA
>NW_015506066.1:245723-245970 GCF_001515645.1 Sinocyclocheilus grahami | reverse complement strand
GCAAATGCTCAAAACCTTGACTGAGAAACAGAAATCAAACTGGAAGGAAGCACTGAACAAATTAACCTTTGCTTACAACTGTACTAAATGTGAGGTTACTGGCTTCTCGCCATTTTACCTGTTGTTCGATCGCTCCCCAAGGCTTCCTGTGGATGCACTGTTTGGGCTTACCCAGGACCAAAGTGCCACCAATCATCGAGAATATGTAGAACGCTGGAAAAAAGAGATGCAAGAGGCTTATGAGATT
>NW_015506066.1:234381-244834 GCF_001515645.1 Sinocyclocheilus grahami | reverse complement strand
GAGAAAATTGCAGTAACACGTTGCAGGCAGCAAATCCAATTGTAGTAACAGGGGTTATTCTTTCAAAAGTTAATTGGTGCCGGTAAAGTTATATAATTATTCATCAAAGAACCGTTCTGTATGAAAGTTATACGGAACGCAGTTTGTCCCCTATTCACAGGCATACGCCATATGACTACAAGACATATGCAAATAACAAATTCTTAATTGATAAGTAATCATTCGTTTTGCACAAATCACTATTTAATTTGTTAACATAGCCGTTCGAGGAAGGCTTTATGACCAAGCGGAATCCTCTGCCGCCTGGTCACTCCCGGATCACAGCGAGCGGGACTCGCGCTATCCGCAATTCCCTTCACTGTCCACGTTTTGATTTCGGCAAATCAGTTTGGGTGAATGCAAACAATGTGATTATCATGAGCACAACATCCAACTAGGCAAGAAAACATGCAATCTACCTGAGGGATGACTTCTTTCACTATTTCACAGGCCAGTGGTTTGTGTGTAATGTGTGTGACATTTTTTGTATGACATTAAAATTCCTTTTAGAATAATTGTACATAGCCTAAATACGTTAAGCAAAAAAATTAGATTTTTTTTCTGAGAACCTTTTATACATATGCTTAACCGCAGACATGGAAATGATGTACAGGATGTGGTACAATACAAATATTTTGAGCATCCCTTATTCTGTCCCTTATTTTCCTATAAAGAATCACAATTATCCCTTATTTTCCTTTAAAGCATCCCTAGTTATATTGTTTAAATTGTGTGAATTTTTAACTACTGTTTTAACTACTTGGTCTGTAATGAATTACTTTTTAAATAAAATGAGCAAAACACTTTTTGTGGTAAAAGGAGCATTGCGATAAGACAATGTTGAGGCTTACTACTGAGCAATTTTAACATTCACAACATGCAAACATCAATAAAACTATTAAAGTTATTAAAAACAATCAACATGTAGTAAGAAACACAACAAGAAAGCTGGATGAACACATTTAGATTGTAAATACTGCACTTTGCTTTTGCAATAACGTTTTAACGAACCTTAAAGCCCTAACCACTTGGTCAACAGTGCCCCTTTATTATCACCAAGCCCCAGCTTTTTGCTACTAACTGTGAACAGTAGTCTTGAGTGGAACTCTTATTTTGATTACATTACCTAGTGCTTTTGGGTGCAAATACTATGGAATGTTGACACTTGTTCATATATACCACAACAGTTGATTAGACAGGAAACTGCTTTTCCGATGTGCACACTGAGAACTTGGGAAATTCACATGAGCAATGGACTGTAAACAGTGAAAACTAAGTAAAGAGTGAAGCAGACACTTTTGTGTGTTTTAGGACCATGGACTGTTGTAGGGCTCTGGCCACAGTCACACTAAGCTGTCCTAAGTTTTCAATGGACTGTTTTACTTTGGCATAAGTGGCATGCCCTTGTTGTTTTCCTGAGAATAATTGAGCTAATTGGACAATTGTTGCCAAACTCTGGAACTCTTACCAATATACAGCATTTGCCAATTCATTGAAATGGACTAAAAATGCTCCTTTTGTTGTTTCTTGAATCTGTTCGATCAAATGGACTGTTGTTGCTGAACTTTGAACTTTTTTTCAATACATGGTATTTGCCAAATGACTTCTGTGGACTGGGAAAAGAGGGAAATTTGTTCAAGTTCCATTTGTAACTGTTAAGTGTCAATCGAAGAATATGAAAAAATGGATGAATGCACTCACTATACAGGTGCTACTTAATTCCATTACTGGACAGTATTGTAGAAGCATTTGTGTGAAATGTAAAGAGACATCATGAGCTCATTGACTCCTAAGGGGTTACATGTCGGGGACGACATCTTAATACTGGGGGGAGAGTGTAATATGCTGGCGATTACTATGTGTGAAATACTGTATACTGTAACCCATGTGATGCTGTTAGTGTATATATGTTAATATAATAGGCCTTCAGTTTAAATAATTATTAATTATACAAATGTTGGGAAATACTTTCAAATGGTATATTTTGAAATAACTAAGGTGTTTAGAAAAATTGATATTATGTTACGGAGTGAAATATTATTATGTTGAAAGTGGGCGTATCTGATTGGTTGCGTGTGTGTGCGTGCGTGTATTCTCAGGGAGTTCTCGTGATACTCTTCATTGTGAGTAAAGCCGTGCAAGTGAAGCATCGCATCTTGTGTACTCAATGTTATAATATTTTTCCTGACAGAGGTACTACACATAAAACATTTTTGGATATACACTACCATTGAAAGTCAGATAAAAAAATAAAAAAAAACTCCACTCACTGCTAAAACGAATCCCATACAGCTGTCTCTGTCAGCATTTTTAGAATTTGTCAGTCTGCGATGATCGGCATAATCTCGGGCCAAGGAAGATTGACAGTTCATTGCAGAAATCAATATTTACAATTTACTTCTTTCAACGTTCATTCAGGAAGGAGCTGCCATGTTCCCCTCTCCCGAAATAAGCTGATCATATCTTTCCCAGTGCGGAATGAGTTTCCTCACCAAAAATGTGAATCTCTCTCTATCTATTTTCCCTCTTTCTCTCTCTTTTCTTTCGTTCCCTTCTTCTCTCTCTCTCCCAAATCAGTGTGTGTGTTTGTGTGTTCTAATCTGCTCTTTGATGACAGTAAATCTTTACCTCTCAATGGCATGCAACACTGAACCACTGACACCATTTCCTTTGAGAACAAAGGGACAGACCAACAGCAATCCCTCTCTCTCCATGTTCCTATCTCCATCTCTTCCACTCTCGTTCTCTCGTTCCCTTACTTTCTCTCTCCTTTCTCACACACTTACCCACACAAACACTTGGTCTTCAATGTACATTAACAGGCCAAGTTATTAATCAGTAAAAGTGACAGCCATACACACAGTTCATGTTCATCTCATCTTTTTGTTCTTTTTGTGATGCTCAACTGAAGGTTTTGTTGATGTGTTTGCTTTAGATTTAACAGAGAGTAAGAAAACTATTGGCTGAATACAGCTTTTAGTGCTGTCTTTTATAAATCAAGCTTTTCAGTCAGTTTTGCTGCCTAAGAGCTTCTTTACCTAAAGCATATTAATAGAAAAATTCAATTTAAGCAGCATAATGCTGTAATTCTCACTAATATAATGAGAACTGACCCTGAAAAAATCCTGACCTGCACTCTACATACTGTTTATGATTAATATTCAAATAAAAATCTGTATTTCTTTGAACAGACTGAGAAAAAAAAACACTTGACAGCTTTTTGTGCAACATCTATAGCACGTATATAGACCTATTTTTTCGCATTCAGCGTGATGCAGAGTCCATTCACTCTTTTGCTCAGTCCGTACTGAAGGAACGATTGGGTGGTAATCTATTGTTAAACAGCATTTAATGTGAGAGATGAAAATGTCAGGCTCACACAAGCAATCAATTCATATCTCATTAGTGCATATTATTTATGACATCGGTAATGACCGGGGAACAGCTCCCAGGAGAATAACACAGACCTCAGCCGTCAGGGCGAATAATGACAAATGCTGCGGTATTATACGACTACAGAGTCCAATACTGAGGTCTAGTGTGGAATATTATTGATTGCCATGGGCTCTTTAAGAGATGTATGGCCATCAGCTCACTGCGGGGGTGGAAGAGGAAGGGAGAGAAAGTGGAACAACAGCAGCATGGTCTCTCTCAATCTTTACATTCAGTTATACAATTATAAAATGGTTAATCAGATGCTGATTGGTCACTACAGCTGTATTAATACCTACTGTATATATCTATGATGTGGAACAGCTGTTCAGCATATCACTGTAAACATACATAGATTATTAATATTTTTGTTGCATAGCAACGTTCGGACCAAGGGGGTCAAGGTTTTGCTGGATAGGGTGGCCCTGTTAGCTTCTGCTTTTAGATTATATTTTGGAGGGTTCTTAAAAGCGTATAATGGATCATATTGATGTCACAGCTTTGGAAAATTGGTATAACGGCTTGGGACTGTATGCGTTCTTATGGTGCCACCAGTCATTAGTCACATGGCATTCACAGATTAGATAGGCTCAACACAACCTGGAGCCCAAATTATATACCCTGTGTCAAATCCAAAGCCCCGAAGTGATTCCATTCGCTGACAGAATGTCTTTGGTGTATATATATATATATATATATATACTGTTTTTTTTTTATGTATACATGTTTTAATGTAATTTTCATTTATATTATTCATATGCTCTTAAAAAATATTTGTTTTACATAAACCTTGAAAGGTGAGTGATTAACATTTTAATTAGTTGTCAATGATCTCTTTCGTTGGAGTGCCTTACAGAACGGAATTAATAACTTGAAAAATACACAATGGCCACATTAATTGGTACCCCTAGAAATGTAATTGGTACCCCTAGAGTAAAGTATCTCTAAAGTGTATTCCCATTCATATTTACATTTTTAGCACATCAGGCTGACTGGGAATTCCAGTTTCCACCATTATGGCAATCGTTAAGAAGTTCCAATCAAAAGGAAATGTTACAAATCTTTAGAGGCCAAAGATTCTCCAAGGATCACAGCTGCTAAGATACAGCCCCTATTTTGGTCATTCATGCAGTGTGCTTAGACCTCCTTATGTAAGGCGTTATAGCAGAACTTAATTATGCTTTAATTAAGGCACCTAGTAATGTTTTAACGAACTTTTTTTTTTAAATTGTGAAGTAAACGTTTTATTGAAGCTTTAAGGGGGTCCTTTACTGTTATATATATCCCCCCCCCCCCCCTTTTTTTTTGGTGACCATATTTATATATTTACTAGCAGACATTCCTCTGCGTAACGCACGTTCTTTATCTGACAATATAGTATTCGTGTAGCCTACTTAATTCCATAATTATAAACAAATAGTTAACTCAGTTCTAATTGAATAAGCCGTATTCAAAGCCATTATAAAACATCCGAAATCTTAATTCTGCGAATGCACGTACGAATGAATAATAATATGATTATTTAAGTTAATGCGCCACATTTCCACATTGCTTAGCAATTGTGATTAACGATTTACAGTTAATCTGTTTGTAAAAAAGTGTTTATTCTAATTAATATTACATTTTAAGTTGAGTTTTTAAGTTAAGTAATTAACTAAGTTGCTATTTGCTATTCGTTTTACCAGAATGATATCACCACCGTTTTGATTTCCGCGTCCTCTCGAGGCTTTATAGCAATGATAAAACATTGATATGTTGCTGTGGGCGAATTGTGTTCTGTCTGTGTTGGAGGAAAAAATGGAGGAGGGAATTCTGATACAATTTGAAGAGTACCATGAGTGCTATGCTTGATTATTATCGTTTTAGATTAATCTGTAGTTTGTTTAGTGGTTAACGACTCTTGTGCTACTAAAATGACACTTGAGTAAATCTCTAGAGGGGTTTTTACATAATGTGAAGCGCAATCTTTGAAATGCTGTGCAAGTCTGACCTCTACTGGTAGAACATAATATAGCAACAGTTTGTGCACTTAGAATTTAATTAAATTATGTTCTGTGTTCATTCAAAACGATTTAAACAAACATGTTTTTAAATCACAATTGAACTCATTCTGAGTTTTCCTCTATAACCTATTCATTAATTAATGAACTCCTTAAAACAAACAAACAAACAAACAAAAAAGCCAATAGAAGTTTCATGCAGTTTATAACTGCTTATCCAATCGGATAAAATCCACCACATAACATAAAAAAATCAACATAAAAAAAAACGTTCAGAGAAAGAATTTGAAATCAAATTGAAATGGCCAGGTATATGCAGTTTATAACTGCTTATCCAATCGGATAAAATCCACCACATAACATAAAAAAATCAACATAAAAAAAAAACGTTCAGAGAAAGAATTTGAAATCAAATTGAAATGGCCAGGGCAAGAAAAAAAAAAGATACAATTAATTGACAAAAAAGCAACAGAAAACAACAAAGAGTACATCAATTAGACAAAGACTGGTGAGCTAACTAATCTAAAACTACCACTTCCTCAGAACTAAAACCTACTAACTCCCGAATAAACAACAAAAACAAAAACCATCTTCCGGGTCAGCTCACTTACCTATACTTTCTATGTAATAAGTTAACTAAACAAACAACACTCACCAACCTGTGACAAAAGACAGCAAAACACAAACAACAAGATGTTTCCTAGAGCAGGCCACTCTGAAATGCCACCAGCATCTCTTAAATACGCAGAGGCCTCAGATGGCAACTACTACAATAAAATCCATCCAATTGGCAACTACTACTACTACTACTACTACTACTACTACTGCTACAACTCCAAAAAAAAAACATGAAAAGAGCTGGGGCTCATAACATCCCATTAGAACATTAAATATAATTTTTTGAAAAATGACTTTAATGGATCAAATACCAACACAACAAATGTCCAAATACATTCAACCATACAAAAAAACAAAAGAAGTCAAACCCCTAAAGTAAACATTATACTAGATGCCAGTAATGATTTAATGAGCGCCAGCAGCACATTGTCGTGGCCTCTAATATGTTGAATGCTAAAAGTCTGAAGGAAAATTACTCCACCGCAGCAGTCTCTGAAACTCAGAAAGAAACGGAGGTTTAAGTCAAAAAGGTTCACTAAATCTACAGATTAAACAAGGCTAACGGCTGAACAAAAACACTTAGAGTTGCTGCTTTGGGTAGCTCAAGCACCTTCTGTTCATTTAAGAATTTTACCACAGCCTGAGGAAGGCAGTTAAAAACTCCTCAAGAACAATCATATCTCTAAGATGAGCAAAATCAGCATCTTCCTGAAACTTCCAAAATTTAGCAGTTTTTATAATTGCAGTTTGAACAGTTTCAAAGTCCAAACTCTGGTCAGAACACAAAGAAGAATAAACTTCTCGAGCCTTACCTGTTAAAACACATTGTAAAATAGGCCATAGGCCAACCCTAAGACATAGCTACATGATCAAAAAAATAAGTGAAGTATTTATCCAAACTTCTTTTTTCATAAAAGGAGGGACCAAGCAAATGTGACCAAAATGGTATGTGATACATAACCTGTAATAGTGACAATAGTGTCACTGAGAGAGAGAGGTAAGATAGAGATAAAGATATGGAAATAAAACACAAAATTAACAAAGTGTCATGGTGAACACAAGTTCACTGTAAATAGATAAGAAAATTGGCAAAATACCTTGAAAAAACAAGGATAATTATTGGAAAACTGCACTGAATAACTTTTTCCATGCTGGATTGGATCCTACCACAGGACAACAGAAGGAAGAAAACAACAACAAAAATAAGGAATTATTTTCAAATCTCACTGGAAAGTATCATCTGGGGAAAAAAAACATTGATTCTAAGGAGAATTCAACAAACAACAGAGACAAAACAAAAGTGAAAGTGTCAACCAAACCAACAAAGGCCTTTAACTTGCCCAGAGGTAAGCAAATAAAAACTCTTACCTCCTCAAAATATTTACAACAAAAAAGTAGGAAGAAAGAGCTGAATTAAAAAGAACATTTTATACACAAACTCGACCAACATTAGACTCAAATTCAAGGTAACAACAACAGAGTATAGTTGGCCTCCACACCCCCGGATTGGCTAGGTAGCTGAGCTATTGTTCTGAATATCAAAGATGTGGGAACTGTAGCATGATGGCAACATCCACAGTGGGGGCTGGAGCTCACATCTTGGACTACCCCACAGACATCCAGTCTGAGAAGAGCAGACAACAACATAAACTTAAACAACAGAAGGAAAACCCAGAAATCCTATTTGAAGACACATCATATAAAAAAGGCAAAATCATTACCACCAACTTGCTCTTCTACACAGAACGCCCAAGTGTTTGGCATACAGCATTCTGCACATACTTCCAACATTTAAAAAAACATGGAATTTGTAAAGGCAGGCAGCTGTGTATATATGAAGACTAAGGCCCAATCCCAATTATACCCCTAGGCGGAGGGGTAGGGGAAGGGGAAGGGGTATAAAATAGAATTGGGATTGGGCCTAAGTAAAGACCCAGAGAACAGGCACCTAACAGTAAACTTCTACCAGAATGGAACTGTAATTGTACAGGGAAATGATGCTGTCCTCACACATTTTGAAAAGGCCTTCCACTCCTTAAAGGGGTCATATGATGCTGCTAAAAAGAACATTATTTTATGTATTTCTTGCACCATTTTGATTGTATGCATCAACGCTGCATTGGTTTGGCAATAGGAATGTACAAATATTTGTCATGCCAATAAAGCACTTAAACTGTGTGAAGAACAGTGTCACCTATGGAAGCCAATGAAATATTTTGGGAACAGAACAAAGTTCAAATGACATGTGTGAACTTCATCACATGTGAATTCTCACATAAAGACACAAATGCATTCACTCTTACACACAGACAATCAAAATGGATTCCTCACAAGAGGCCCTGGGGTGAAAATCTTGAAATCGTAAAAATGGTAGTCAGAGGAAGGTACTTGAAAGTTACAAATTGCACATCAGCACAGAGAAGAGAAAAGTAGCCCTTTTTGGCGAATCCTTTTATAATCTTACTGCATCAGTTACAGCATACGCAGTCTCAGTGATGTTTTTTCATGATGGTTTTATAGAGGGCATGTATTTACTTAAACCTAAAATTCAAAGGCTGTTCTTTATTTATCTATATGTTGTGCATATGTAGTGCACTGAAAAATTGGTGTAGAAACAATTTTCACACACAAATTGCTAGTAATTTCACAAACATTTACGGAGAAATGGCAAGTAACACATTAAACTAATGTGGAATTTTAAAGTAGAAAACTGAAAATTTATTTTCTTGACCAATGTATTCCAATAATCTGTTTTATTCTCAACTTCAAAAACTCATCTTTTATATATTTTTTTTACATACACAAAAGTGCTACAAATACTACAGTAAAGTATATGGCTGAAGTTGGCTACATGGGTAACAGAAGTGCTTAGAGATAATTCAACGTTGTAGACCAACATGAATACAACAATATATAACACAACTGTTATACCAAATATTAATCTCCTACTTCTGAATTGCAGATTGGGAAAAGAAAGAAAGAAAGAAAAACATTGTGTACTATTTTTTTGTTTGCTACAAAGCAAGACTCGAGACTCTTTCTACACCCTTCTGAACTGTAGTGTTCACATATTGGAGAGAAGCTTCCAGAAGCATGTGTTTTTGTGGATCACAGTGACCTATCACACACTTGCATGTACCAATGATGGAGAATTACAACTCTTGTTGCTCACTCAGACTGCAGGACTCACTCAGGTGCTGCACTGTCTCCATGACAACCAAAAGCAGGGCACTTTGAGACAGCAACTCTTTTTTGCAGTTCATGAAAGAACTTTACTTATATCATAAAACAAAAACCCATTATCACAAAATATAGTTGTTAATATATTTATGAATTTAACTGCAAACCTGCAGTATGTTGCACATTTAGAATCCTCACTTCCCCTCCCCCGATTTCTGAGAGTTGAGCGATCGTGATGCTGCTGCTGCTGCCTCGCATGACTTCCTTATATTCCATTATCAGTAATTCAGGTACATTTGCCACAAAGGTAATCTTGTCAGGTCTCCCGTTGAAGTGCTAAGATAAACAGCATCTTTTCATGACCCTGAGACAGTGCAGTGTCTTATGATTGGATTTTTTAAATTCAATGTGCACTTAATGTACCGCATATAAATTGAGTTTCCATTCTGTTTTAATGGTTCAGTTAAATTTTAGTAATAAAAAACATGTCTAATTAAATGAAATAATGAAATTATTTATTAAAAGGATAACACAATTTTTTATTTTAGGCCCCAAACAGTGCTGGGTGGTAACTGATTACATGTAATCTGGATTACATAATCATATTCCAAAAATTAAGTTCTTAACTAGATTACATTACATTTTAAATAGAAGATATTACATTGTTCATAATCAGATTACAGTTAGGCCTACTTTTTACATGATTACATATTACTCACACAATAGGCCACCTAATAAGCGATATAAGCGGTTGCATAGGGCCCCGTGGCCACCAGGGGGCCCCATGTCAGGGTTCAGACAGAAATGCCTGGCAATAATAACTTTGATGAAGTTTCCGTGTCAGTCGTGTGTTTGATAATGAAGAGGTGGCACTATCAAAGCAAGCGAGTTAGCAAGATAAGGGTAAGTGGTGGATTTTGAAAATGTAAATGACGGTTGCTGGATCGTGTCTTATCGGTTTAATTCGGCATTTTGCTTTGAGCGCTTTGAAGACATTATTGTTTCTCGTCTATGCCCCGCCTTTTTGAAATGCGTCGATTTTGACAAAGCTCATCGGTCTGAAAAAGCGAGGTGTGCTGTGATTGGCCAGCTATCCAGTGCGTTGTGATTAGGCGAATACCTCAAGCGTGTGACGGAAATGTTACGCCCCTCACCATACTGTGATGCCGTGTCCCGGCCGGAGC
>NW_015506066.1:221186-224354 GCF_001515645.1 Sinocyclocheilus grahami | reverse complement strand
AAGTATTTCCTCAGCGACCAGCACGGATCAGCTCCAGGCATGACGAAGCAGATGTCGTCCTCTTTTGGAAGGCCAAACAAAGTAGTTTTGCTTTCACAACGAAACACACAGCTCTTCACGACATGGCGGCGGCAACAATACTACACCAAGAATAAAAGTTACGCCTTCTTTCTTTGCGTGAACATTTGGGTGGCGTTATGCAAATCTTCCCACATAGTGACATAGATATGTGGGGGCGTGTTAGAATGAGCCGTTTTAGGTAGGCGTGGCTGACTCTTAACTTTTATAAAGAATATCTCTTTGGATTTGAGACTTTAGTCTTTGCAACTTTACAGATCTTCTTTATGCACCAAGAGCTTGTAACACTCCAAAGAGAAAGGAAAAATTTTAATCGCATCATATGACCCCTTTAAGTTTTATAACACTGCATGTTTGCCACGTAAAAGTTCGGCCAGATTTTCTCTTTTATCTAAACAAAAGCAGCAGACGGGCTGAATAAAATGCAAATTCATTCTTCGACACCATGTGTACCAGTGTAGCACCATGTCCCAACCACCAACTGGCAAACCCCCAAACCAAAGTGTTGTCTATTTAATTCCATTTAATTATTGTCTTTGTATCTGTTTTTGTTTTGTTTTGAGATATTGCATAATACACTCAAAATGGAGGAGGATATGCACCAAGTACCTCAGGGATAAGTGTTAAATCCAATTATTCTCAGAAAACCAGACAGGTACAAAAAATATTTTTCAGCTAAATAAGATGTTAGAAATACTTTTATCTTAATAATATTTTAATAAAAGTTTCCTTGTACATTTGCTTCCTGTGACAGAAAATAGATCTGTCCACTGCAGTGGGCATTATGCGCCAAAGGGTATATTGTGCCTATTGGGCCTATATATAGATTCTGCCTTATTTTGCATGTTTTATCATAATTATGATAACATTTACACTTGAATAGTTTTATTAAACAGCAATATTATATAGTCTTCAGATTTTATCATTTATTTCAATACTTTCAGTCTGTATTTATTTATTAGTTCATATAAAAGTGTAGGCATGTACTGTATGAGTGCAGGGATATGTGTGCATGATTGCATTGACATGATTTTTCACTTGTTTAAAAGTAAAAACAATCATATAAAAAAGTATTTATGTGTGATTGAATAATGCATGCATAAAAGGGTTAAATATGCCATATTTTTATTCAAACATTTTTTTACACTTATGCATTTTTGCATTTTAATCTGGACTAAAACATGCCAGCTCAGAAAATAGAATATTCTGCATTATTATTGGTAATAACGTGATTTATTTGCGATGGCGCCGACGTTAATGGCTGCCTCCGTGGCGTGCTCCGCAGTTGTTTTTATGTTTTTGTTAGTTTGTCCTGTCTTTAGTTATATCCCTGCAATCAGTTTCACCAGAGACGAATTGCTGGACATTCGGAAGTACACACCACCCGATATTTCACTGGTTTTCTATTATTCTGATGTTTTGCTGGACATTGTAGTCGGGGGAGCAGCGGCGCTGTTCAGATGCTTCAGGACGCGTAGACAGGGGAAGCGAGCCGGCCGTGACATAGATATGTGGGGGCGTGTTAGAATGAGCCGTTTTAGGTAGGCGTGGCTGACTCTTAACTTTTATAAAGAATATCTCTTTGGATTTGAGACTTTAGTCTTTGCAACTTTACAGATCTTCTTTATGCACCAAGAGCTTGTAACACTCCAAAGAGAAAGGAAAAATTTTAATCGCATCATATGACCCCTTTAAGTTTTATAACACTGCATGTTTGCCACGTAAAAGTTCGGCCAGATTTTCTCTTTTATCTAAACAAAAGCAGCAGACGGGCTGAATAAAATGCAAATTCATTCTTCGACACCATGTGTACCAGTGTAGCACCATGTCCCAACCACCAACTGGCAAACCCCCAAACCAAAGTGTTGTCTATTTAATTCCATTTAATTATTGTCTTTGTATCTGTTTTTGTTTTGTTTTGAGATATTGCATAATACACTCAAAATGGAGGAGGATATGCACCAAGTACCTCAGGGATAAGTGTTAAATCCAATTATTCTCAGAAAACCAGACAGGTACAAAAAATATTTTTCAGCTAAATAAGATGTTAGAAATACTTTTATCTTAATAATATTTTAATAAAAGTTTCCTTGTACATTTGCTTCCTGTGACAGAAAATAGATCTGTCCACTGCAGTGGGCATTATGCGCCAAAGGGTATATTGTGCCTATTGGGCCTATATATAGATTCTGCCTTATTTTGCATGTTTTATCATAATTATGATAACATTTACACTTGAATAGTTTTATTAAACAGCAATATTATATAGTCTTCAGATTTTATCATTTATTTCAATACTTTCAGTCTGTATTTATTTATTAGTTCATATAAAAGTGTAGGCATGTACTGTATGAGTGCAGGGATATGTGTGCATGATTGCATTGACATGATTTTTCACTTGTTTAAAAGTAAAAACAATCATACAAAAAAGTATTTATGTGTGATTGAATAATGCATGCATAAAAGGGTTAAATATGCCATATTTTTATTCAAACATTTTTTTTACACTTATGCATTTTTGCATTTTAATCTGGACTAAAACATGCCAGCTCAGAAAATAGAATATTCTGCATTATTATTGGTAATAACGTGATTTATTTGCGATGGCGCCGACGTTAATGGCTGCCTCCGTGGCGTGCTCCGCAGTTGTTTTTATGTTTTTGTTAGTTTGTCCTGTCTTTAGTTATATCCCTGCAATCAGTTTCACCAGAGACGAATTGCTGGACATTCGGAAGTACACACCACCCGATATTTCACTGGTTTTCTATTATTCTGATGTTTTGCTGGACATTGTAGTCGGGGGAGCAGCGGCGCTGTTCAGATGCTTCAGGACGCGTAGACAGGGGAAGCGAGCCGGCCGTGGCCTAGCATCCATCTGGCGAACCTCCGCTCTTTACACAACAAAACGGACGAACTCCTTCTGCTCTAGATAAGGATAAGGATTAAAAATAAGGATTTTTCAAACTCTGCTGCTCTGTGTTTCACGGAAACCTGGCTGAAAGACGCCATTCCGGACAGCGCGTTGAGTCTCCCGGGCATTCAGCTGTTCAGAGCAGATCGCGAAGCAGAATCAACAGGGAAATCACGTGG
>NW_015506066.1:193759-220539 GCF_001515645.1 Sinocyclocheilus grahami | reverse complement strand
TCGGCCTCATTCAGGACGGTGACGAGTCTGCTTACAGTCAGGAGGTTAAAGAGCTGGCTGTCTGGTGCAGTCTCAACAACCTGGAGCTCAACACGCTCAAAACTGTGGAGATGACCGTGTACTTCAGGAGAAACCCCCCTGCACTTCCCCCACTCACCATCATGGACAGCACTGTGACTGCAGTGGAGTCATTCAGGTGTAAGGGCCTACGGCCCTACGGTGGTTCAGGCTGTAGGATTGCCGAATGACTAAAGAAACATTATCAGCACGATGGTATAAAACTCTAGTCTATTACCACCCACTGCCACTTATACCAAGGTAAAATATTACCTGAGAGAAAGAGATAGAGAGAGGAAGAAAAAGAGGGAGAGAGGGCAGAGACTCAAGAAGAGCTCCAACAAAGAAAAGAGGCAGCAAAGGAAAAGACCCAGAGCAACAGTTACAGTCCTCTTTTATACCTTTCTTGACCATGTGACTAAAAACCAAATGTGAGACATTCAAACTGACCAATCAGCAGATTACAGCTTCACCCACTGTGCAAAAGAGTGTGATAATTAGCAGACCCCCGATGTATACACATGTTGGCCTACAGGCCTTGATCACTATCAGCACCTCTGTGCCTTCAGGAATGCCAAATGGCCCTTTTGTTACTGAAGATAGGTTTGGGACAGGAAAGCAGAAGTCTTTGCTAATTTTTGACCTTACACAGGTTCCTGGGCACCACAATCTCTCAGGACCTGAAGTGGGACACTCACATAGCAGAGGTTGTACTTCCTTCGCCAGCTGAGGAAGTTCAACCTGTCACAGGAGCTGCTGAAACAGTTCTACTCCGCCATCATTGAATCTGTCCTCTGCACTTCTATAACTGTCTGGTTCAGCTCAGCTACCAAATCTGACCTCAGAAGACTACAGAGGGTAGTCCGGACTACTGAGTGAATCATTGGTACAACCTTCCCTTCTCTCCAAGAACTGTACTCATCCAGAGTGAGCAAAAGGGCTAGCAAAATCACTCTGGACCCCTCACATCCAGCACACTCCCTCTTTGAACTGTTGCCATCTGGTCGACACTACAGAGCTCTGAGCACCAGAACGACCAGACACAGGAACAGTTTCTTCCCTCAGGCAATCCATCTCATGAACACGTGACAATAACTGTGGAACACACACTATTTATTCACTCATACACTTATTTATCTAACACACACACTCAGTCTACATTTCAATTTGCACATAATATACCTGTACATACAACTGTTTGTTGTTATATTACCTGTACATACAATTGTCGATTTGTATATTTTTATTCCTTGTTTACTTGTTCTATTTAAAATTTTTAATTTATTTACATTTTTTATTATCTGTGTTTTTTTGTTCTGTCACTGTAATTCTGTTACACTGTGGAAGCTACTGTCACGAAAACAAATTCCTCGTACATGTAAACATACCTGGCAATAAAGCTCATTCTGATTCTGATTCTAATAATAATAATAATAATAATGATGATAATGATAATATTAATAATAACAATACTATAGTACTACTACTACTACTACTAATAAATATAAAAAATAAATGTCATATATTTTTCTGAAATGGTTACATTTTTAAATAGTTAAAATGGTTAAAAAGTTGTTAAAAGTGTTTAATAAGTAAACATATCTTCATATGTATGTTTTAAAAGATACTGAGTAGATACTGATTAAGACAATTTGGCATTTTTTTACAACAGGGTTAATATAGTAAACTAAAACAAAAAAATATATAAAACCATTTTTCATTATTTCAAATAAAATAAAATAAAAATAAACGTATTTTATTTTAGTTAGTTGACAAGGCAACATTTCTCATTTTCATTTAGTTTATGTTGATGTTCTAAAAACTAAAAAAAAATTAATAACTATATAGACATTCAAAAACTAATAAAAAAACAAACAATAAAATTACTGAAACTTTAGCTAAAATGAAAATGAAAATAATTCAAAATATTAACAAAATCTATAGTACCTCAATGAGAGTAAAATAACATTGCTTTACAATAAGGTGTCAGTGTAGGATGTGTACGTTAGGGGATGCGGGTGGTTAGGTGATGGGGGGCCCTCTTTTGAAAATCTTAGGGCCCCCAAAATACTAGGGCCTGCCCTGTTTGAATTACACAGCGTAACACATGCATACCAAACAGAATGTATTCCCAAAATTTTGTCTGCCAAAACCCTTTGACATAAAATATTAAGTCCCCCCTGAGACTTAATTATTTGCTTTTCATCATCTCACAAATCCCATGCAGTTCATTCACAGACCCCAGTTTGGGAAACCCTGGCATAATATAATGTTTAATGTTTATTGCACTTCATGATGTTGATAATAAAGAATGGACTATATTTTCTTATGAGTTAGGTCAAAAGAAATCTAAAAGAATAAAAAAAGTAGTTCGAATACATGACCTAATGCGTGTAATCCGATAGATTGCATTACAAATTATGATATTTGTCATGTAATTTGTCATCAGTAACAGACTACAATTTGTAAGTTGTATATTTATACACACACACACACACACACACATATATATATATATATATATATATATATATATACAGTATATATATTTTTTTATTAAATTATTTTTTTTTGATTGCACATATTAACAGGCCATACATCACTATGGCTTCACAGCAAATGCTAAGTTATGTCTCGATTGCAGTCCAAGGAAATGCATCATCATGAGTAAGCACACAGTAAATTTGTTTTTTTATCATGTCAAAATTAAGGCAACCATCCAAACCTCCAAGCATATAACAAATACATTGCCCAGCATCTAGTCATACTATACGAAACAAGCTTCTTTCCTTCTCCCGAGCTTAAAAACTCAAGTAACTTTAAGTAATATCTAAGCATTTGTAAGCCATCATAAATTATGACAAACATAACAGCTGCAGGAATTACACAGTGGTGCAGTTGGTGGACGGTGCTGGCTCTATCTTGCTCTTCATCTCTCTGGTCTCATTTGTAGGGCACTTAGAAGCCACCTGACAACGGAACACCTGCTTATACGCCTGCCTGAAGTTCTCTGAGAGGAACGCATAGATAACAGGATTAACAGATGAGTTGCTGTAGGCCAGACAATGAGCTGCCACACGGAGGACAAAGGATGCTTGGTTCAGGGGAAAGGAGCCAAACTCGACCCATAGGTGCACCACGTGATGAGGCAGCCAGGACAGGCAGAAGACCACCACAACCACCAGAACTGTCTGAGCAGTCTGATAAGAAAAGTGGAGAGAGACATTTTTGTTGTTTTTTAACATAATAACAATGATCAACAATTTACATAAATGTGTGTGGTCAGTTTAAGTAATAATAATACATCTAATAAATATAAAGATTATATTATATTTAAAGGGATAGTTCACCTTCAGTTGCTGGTCCCCATTGACTTCCATAGTACGGGGGAAAAAAACACTATGCAGGTCAATGGGGACCAGCAGCTGAAGGTGAACTATCCCTTTAAATTATATTTTAATATTTGAAGCAATCACACTTAATGTTCCTTACCTTCTTTTTTGATGCCTCAGACTTTTTGGAGACATTTCTTAACTTTTTATGCAAATGATTCAGGACCTAAAGACACATCAACATATAAGTACAACCAAATAATTTATTTTTTTAATTTTCTTTTAAATAACTTTGGACATCCTTATTTGTTATTGCCCCATATACCTTGACAGATTCTAAAACAAATCCACATTTAGTTTTGCATTAATAAAGATCATAATCAAGCCACATTAAATTGAAATATTCATAATCAAGCCACAATTAAAGAGCCACTGACCTTCGCATAACAGAAAGATATCAGAATCAGCGGCAGCACGTATCCAAAGACGAAGGTGCACACCACATAGATTTTCCTCCTGCTGTGATCTGGCCAAACTTCCCAGCAAAACGTGCTGTTGTCCTCACTTTCCACGATACCCTGGTAGTAGGCAACCGGTGTGGCCATGGCGAAAGAGAGCACCCATATGATCAGCACCCCGATCAATGCATGCCTCCCAACTCGAATGTAAGAGGACTTTCTGCAGTGCACTATGGCGATATACCTGTCCACCGACATGGCTGATAAAGTGAAGATGCTCACCAACATGGACACGGTGAAAAAGTAGTGGATGAACTTGCAAATAAAGGCACCCAGGATCCACGTGGGCAGAATATAAACTGTTGACTGAAAGGGGATGCAGAAGAGCAGATAGGACAGATCTGCCACACTGAGATTGAGGATGAAGATGTTGGTGGTGCTTCGTTGCTGTCCAGGTTTGCGTTGAGCCAGAACAGTAATAACCAGAGAGTTTCCCAGGACGCCTAGAGTAAAAATGAGTCCAAAGATCAGAAGCGTGACGAAGTTGTCGGCTCCTATACCAAATAACGGGTTTTCAGGAGCATCCAAGTCTTTGTTGCCATCAGGTCTGTCTGAATAACTGCTGTTTTGGATGTTCATCTTCAACGTGAGCTTATTTTGACGCTTCGTCGTGAAAACGCTGTCTTGAAGATCTTCTGCAGCTAGTTTTCTTGGATAATTGATTCTCCAGAAAAGAAGGTTTGTTTGAAAAATCTTTTACACTTTCATAACATTCTAAAATATAATAATTCTCAGAAATTACGTTCCTGATAATCCCTTTGCCTTCTCACACTGATGGCGCTTAGAGATGAATGTTTTCATCTGCAGGGACTCTTCTTGAGAGCTCGCGCTTGGTGGAGGAGAGCTGTTTTGATGCCGCAGTAAAATATTGCCTGTGTGGACGACGCCACTCAGACACCAATTTCCCAGCCTTACCCACCCATCCTCATATACAGAGATATCCGAACACCACCAAGAAGCCCCCGCCCCCGCTCTTTTCCCCACTTTTCCACTATCCATTAGACCCCTTTCAACTCCTGCACATTTTCATGTAATCCATACGGTTCAGGTGAACTTAAAGCTTATATTTCATTGAGACAAAATATTCAAAGACTTGGCTATATAAGCATAGTGTGTTCAAAAAAGCAAGTTCATGTCTTAAAATTATGTTTTCGTTTTACAAATAAGCAGTGGTGGACAGTAACGGAGTAGTTTTAAGTCGTTACTGTACTTAAGTACATTTTTCAAGTATCTGTACTTTACTGGAATAGTTTTATTTTGAGTAACTTTTACTTTTAACTTCACTACATTCCAAAGCATAAGATCGTACTTTTTACTTCACTACATTTCATAAAACATATCGTTACTCCTTATAATATAACACGCAGAAGCGGTGTCTGATTCAAGAATGAACTGATTCTTTTCAATGGACCTTTTAAATCGGTTCGCAAATCGCACCAAACGATTCATTCACGAATTAGAATGAACCGATTGCAGCTGTTCTCGAGTCGACAACTCACTGATTCAAATGAACCGTTTAGTGCGAGTCTCCAGTGAACTGAATTCACAAGTAAGAACCGCGCGCGCGACTGACGCTGCTAAAAGTAAGTTACTAATGTCGAATTTTAGGATTAATTATTGTAACTGAAAATCATATTTAGGTCAAAACTGTCAGTTGTTTGTGAACTAAATCTGCTGTAAAGGCTGATCTGTTTAAGCCCACTGAAATGCTTGAATGCAGACACATCAACATCAGTGTCTCTGTTTTAGGTAAAAAAAAAAACCCACACAGATTAAAATAACTCATACACGTTCAAATTCCCCGCTGCCGTAACATTAACAGTTTTATTAAAATGCTACGCATTTAGCCCTATGTGACGTCTGTTTTTATATTGTTTATCAACAGTATAATTTTTTTTATTGTTTGTATTAACTAGCCGAGTAGACATGAATGTTTATTCATCATAACCATACTGAAAATAAGTAAATATTGTTAGCTGATGCTAACTGTCTAGCTAACAAGCTTGCTGGTGCTAAGTTGAGGTAATTTTTAGATATAAAGTCCAAATATTTTTATTCAACCACCTAGATAGATTACATCTGGGGGAAAAGAAAGGATGTGATGTTCAGAACATGGTATCTACAGTTATTATCAAAGTGGGAAGTGATGCCCTCTGGGGCATTTGGCCAAGGGTGTTTTTACACCACAGACAAGGTTTGAGAAGAAAAAAAATCATAATGAAAATAAATAATTATATTTTGCTTAAAATGTTCTTCCTAACTTCAGGCCTTATTCTCATGTCATATATAACTGTGATGTTCTGCAAAACAACAAGCTTTAAAACACTTTTTTCTTACTGGTGAAAATCAGATGGTCAAATCTGTTTTCTCTCAGGTACATGGCAGCGTAAGCTTCATAGTGAACATCACTCTGGTCAATGTAGTCCATATCAACAACAAAAATATATCTTGACTCCATATAGTGGTTATTTTGGGCAGGTATTATATCTGCCCAGGTATTTTGAGCAGTAGGATTATAAAAAATATGTGCTAATATAAAATTAAATTAAGTAGCCTATATAAAATTGCAAAATAAATCTATCTATCAGTACTTTTTTTACTTAAGTACCTAAAAAATTGAGTACTTTTGTACTTTCACTCCAGTAAAATTGAAAAAGGAGTACTTTTACTTTTACTGGAGTAATATTTTATTATATGCATCTGTACTTTTACTTAAGCACTTGATTTGTGTACTTCGTTCACCACTGCAAATAGGTAATACATATTATTGCTTCTTAAAATAACGTTTCATTACTCACAAAACTTACATTATAAGTTTGTCGGAGTGCGCTAAATAGACGTCAGCGATCGAAAGTCATGTTGGCCTGAGGAGGCAACCAACCACAGCAACAGTGCGCCGCTCGAGCGCTTTCCATTGGATGGGAAAAGAAAACACTGTCCTTATCACTTTTATATAGATACAGTACTTGTCAAAGGTTTTGAAGAATTATAATTTGTAAATGTTTTATTAAAGTCTCATGCTCACCAAGGCTGCATTTATTTGATCACAACCTACAGTAAAACAGTAATATTATGAAATATGATTATAATTAGCAAAAACTTAATTAAAAACATTTAAAAATCATAGTCTACAAACTTTTGACAAGTACTGTATACATGTCAAAAATATAACCACAAAATAGATAGATCACTCTACTCAACTACCTTATAATGTTAAAGGAAACATCGTGAAGACTAAGAGTAAAAAAAAAAAGATTTTGTCAGTGCACACCAACATCTGCTGTTAAGAAGCTGAATTTGTCTATTGAATTTGCCAAGTTCAAATGCTGCAATAAACCTATGGAATTCATTAATTTAAAAGCTCAGTGCTGCATTTACACTCTAGCTATTTTAACATTTTAAGTGTTTTATTAAAATAACTGTATTATTTATTTTACATTTTAAGTTTACTGATGCCCCCAAGTGGCCTGCAGCTTCCTGTTGAGAACCACTGATATTATGAGAACACATTAAACCTAAAAAAAAAATTATAATAATAGTATCATTATGGATCGTCCCCTCCTCTCAAATTCACATGAAATGAAAACTATTTTATTTTCAGGCTCTTTAGCGCCTCATGACCCATTACTCAGGTTCGACTTTAAAACAGTATTTATTTAATAAGGGCAATTTATGTTCTCAAGGATCTCAGGGCATTTACTTGCACTTCTTCTGGGAGTTCCTCTCTCTCTCCCCTTTTTAGACCCAGCTCTCACAGGACTTGTCATACAGTATGTGTTGGGCACTGATATATGTTTGACTCCACACTACTTCTGTTTGAATGATTTTTGGGATGTTCATCATCAAGGCTGGCCCTAACCAATTTGGTGCCCTAGGCAAGATTTTAGCTGGTGCCCCTTGCATCGCAGCCAATTCCACCACCAATCATTCACACGGAAACTGCATAAATTTATGACAAAAAACAAATGACATATGAAATAAATAAGATGGTTGCACAAAAAAGAAAAAAAGAAAGAAAGAAAACTGACATTAACTCAGCTAGCTATTTAAATTAGAGAACGAAATTAGAGCAAAGGACAAGAAATAATGAAGAATATGGTTAGTTGCTTTATTAGCCTATATTTTTTTATCGAAATTAGACTGTATAATTTCAAAACCTGAAGCAAAACTTTAGCTTTGTGAAATTAGGCTACATAAAACATACCAAACAGCAGATGAGCTGAATGAAAATGCAAATTCACTCTCTGTCAGCAGGTGGCGCTTAAGGAACAGCAGTGATGCATTGTTTCCTTGATTACAGCTGTAAACACTAAATGCATTATACAGAGGCAAGATGAAAGGAAAATGCCATCTAAACTGTTTCTTAAGACTGTCAGTTCCCCTCAGAGATACATTCATACTCCAGTGAGCAGCGAACTTGCTCTGCCTGCTAATGTAGTTTCTCCTCTTTGCGTCTTTGGCCTCTGTTAACGCCGTTTACAGACTCTGAAATAAAATAAAATACCATCCGGTTCCGACTTATGGCCGATAGTCGATCGGTGCATCTCTGCTCCAATTCAAATATTAAACTGCTTTTATTTTGGTGGTTTGCCAGCAAATAAATAAATGCGCTGCATGTTTCAGAGTGAAGTGCTGCATGTCATGGGCTGCACTCGGAACACATTATCCATGTTCATCATCCATTTAACAAAAATGTTTACTGTTAGCTGCTCTCTCTCAAAAAAAAAATTCCTGACCAACCGCTGGAATCCTTCTCATGCAATGGACAGACAAATGTGGACTGTGTCTTTTTTGGCCATTACATCAATGAAACTCTCAGCCTCTCGTATACATGGATCTCATATTAAGACTGTGAATATGTGGCATGGTGCTTTTTATATTGTGATATTTGTTTGTTTGTGTATTTATTTTTTTATTTCTTATTTTTTTCTAGATTCTGTGTTTGTGTTTTATTTTTTTTAAAGTCTACCAGGGGTGGCATAGGTTTGGGGTGTGCTCTAGGTTTGTGTAGTTGCTTTTTGTTCTGTATTCTTGTTTTTCTTTGAAAAGAAAACTTAATAAAACCATTGTTTAAAAAACAGTTGTTATTTACAAAGCTGATTACACATACAAATTGCCCCCTCTCTCGTACTGAATGGTTTTCTTTAACCCGTACTGTGCAACTACCAATATCCAAAGAGGAAATACAATTGCGCTGTTCTCAGAGAATCAGAGATGTTTAGTCATGTAAGATCATTGAAGAGATAACCACATCTCCAGCCTTCTCATCGGTATTGATGGGGCCCAGGAAACTATGACAACAGAATCTATAATTAAATTATTTTAGAGTAACTTGAAAGGTACCACGCATTGTCTTATTAATGGAAAATCATTCTAATGATGAACACAAATGAGGGTGTGGCCCCATATGACCTGAAACAAAAGCTTTCAATGCATCACCAGTCAATGTGAGAACACCTGAGCATATCTCAGACATATGAGGCAATTGATTATGAGATAAATACAACCAATACAAATCAATGCAAGTTCCATAGGAAGCTCAAGCAAGTATCTCCAGAGAAATTAAAGGATCTTTTGTAAAAACCTTTTAGAGAAACTAATCGGCCTTCGACATGCAATGGTTGTTTTTAGTGTTCTCCTCGGAAGGCATGAAATCATCCGAAATGTTGGCTGTTTTGCATGAGAAAAATTTAATGTATCTTAATTCAGCCACTCATCAATTTTCCTATATTCACTCTGAATGATTATTAGGCTGCTTTTTACTGGTTTAGATTGTTTTGGAGTCGTTCAGCCTTTGTGTGCTGCCCATATGTGATCCTGAGGTACTGATGTTTCCATGGTGACCGGTTGCCTCTTCTCAAAGACCAAAACATTTTTTCTCCCACTGTGAGAGACCGTGCTGGAGCTGATCGTGTTTTTCTGGGTCAGATGAGTCAAACACATTGTGGTTAAGCTCTTCACAAAGATCGTTACTTATCTAAGAATCCATTTTAATCATATGGTTATTAAAAGTGAGGAAAATTACTGCTTAGAAGGTGTCATCAGAACTCTCAAATGAGTAATGGTCAGCATATCCGTATGCTTGTTTCAGCACCATGGACAGAGGCAACAAACCCAGAGGCCTTCAACCAAAACATCAATTTTCACTGAAGATACTTCTGATGGCTTCTTCTAATTTAAAAGAGACCAAAAGAAATGACAATAATTAAAACAGTAATTCAGTGCTTTGTCTGCTGTAGTCACATTTTTGACAAGTCTGACGCAATGTGCCCTGATGCATAAAGTTAGCCATTAGTCTCTCTCCTTCATTTCTATAATAACCAAATATCTTCTTGATTACTGTAATAGATGGGTCCATAAAATGCATAATTTTGATGGACACTCATTCAGAACACCTGATTAAAATAATGATTTGCATCGTCCCTGTTTGAGAATGTTCAAACAAGAGTCTGCTGCATAAAATTATAAATGAAACTCATTCAAAACTCACCTGAATATTTTGTTGAAAATACCGAACAGTAAAATTTTATTTACGTCTGTTTAATATGCTATACCTTTCATTATTTGGGACTGTTTTTGTCAGAAATTCTCCTACATCAATTTAAACAGTCATCAAATTGCTTTAAAATAAAGAGGAATAATGCAATTTTTCTGTAAAGTTGCTGCCCCACAAAATGAAAAGCAACATCTCTAAATTACCTATTTTGCTGCAATGAATGATGTTGTTAATTCACCACCATCCATTGCTTCCTCGTACCCAAAGCAATATTGCTCAGTCAGAAATTAAATTGTGAATAGATCTCAATATTTCCTCAAAAGACTTGCCCAATGTCATTCCCCTCTTATGTGTCCTCTGAGGTAAGTACTTTGGCATGGCCTCTTTTGTGAAGAGTGCTATATGACCTGTTGGTTTTACACAGAAGTGGACAGACATCAGATCAGGAGGGATGAGTGATCGTGGTGCTTCATTTGAACTGTGGAGGGGGTAAGAGAGCATCATTACTCTCTAGAGACTCTCTCAAGACTCCAGTCAAAAAGAGTAGGAGCTCTTGTTCTGGCTAACACCTACCCAAAGAGGGAGAGAGAAATGAGGAGAAATTATAGAAAAATACATCTTTTGTGAATCTGTCAAATCTTTTCAGAAATTTAATTAATATTTATACTCAAGCACTTAACACTTCAGAGATAATGAGTGCTTGTACATTTCATAATTGGTTAAATTCAGCAGTTAATGAACTCAGAATTGGCTCGTTTGGTTAGGTCTCAGTGAAAAGCAGTGATTCTATGGATGACTCAGTCCAACATGTATTACTGTGTGAGCCTGAAGAGACCTTTGCACCCTAAAAATAGTTACTGTTCACGTGGAAAACAAACACTTTGTTTGTACACAGCTCTGGCTGGCTCACTACAGCTGATGAATTTCAATTGAAGTTCTTGCTCACTGTCTGTATCAATGGAACATCTATCTTAATCATGCAAAATTTCTAAAATATTTTAGAATGGCCTTTGTGATTGGTTTGTACTGAAATATATACTACCTGGCTTACAAAAAGTATAAAACTGATTTTAAATATGTGGTTCTGGTAAATTGAATCACATTGTTTGCATTCGACCAATTATTCAAAATCAAAATCAAAAACGGTGATTGTAATGGTTGCTATGCACCTGATTATACATAAAATATGCTCTCTTTACACAGCTGTGTTGCGTGTACTGTTTTGTTAGTGATTAGAATATTGGTTCAATTCAATGACTTTGATGTTTAATTCAGCAAAATAAAATAATTTTCATTTAAAGGAACAGTTTACCTGAAAATAAAAATTCTGTCATCACTTACGCACTCATTCCGAACCTGAATGACTTTCATTCTTCTGTTTATATATATATATATACATATATATATATATATATATATACACAAACACACACATATATGTGTGTGTGTGTGTTACACTTGGTGATTCAAGGACGAAGGCGATAGGATCCAAATGCAGATGAGTTTATTGAAGGAACTAACAGGAACCAGGACGACAGGGTTGTATTTGTGTGTATATATATATATATATATATATATATATATACACACAAACACACACATATATGTGTGTGTGTGTTACACTTGGTGATTCAAGGACGAAGGCGAGAGGATCCAAATGCAGATGAGTTTATTGAAGGAACTAACAGGAACCAGGACGACAGGGTTGTATTGCCAGGGAATATGGATGGTATACTTGAATGCACTTGGATAAAAGCATCCAGATATAAATGTTGTTTGAAAGAGCCTAACTATAATAGATGACTCTACACACATTCCTCATTTGAGTTTTAAATCTTTCAAGGCTGTGATTAAGAGCTCCTAGTTTAGAAACCAAGCAATCATCAAATGTTGTTTTACTACTACTAAGTTTACAAATTATGGAGGACCAACACATTTTAAAACATTTACCATTCCACATTACAAGCTTTAATGGGTATGTATACTATGTAAAGTTTTGCACTTACAGAAAAACCACATGAACTTCATATGTGCAATCACATGTGAAATATGTGAAACACACATGAAACGTGGTTTTGGAACATTTTCATTGTGTAAATGTGAAACCCATGTGATCTTATGTGGACAATATGTGACAACATGTGGAAACGTGATCACGTGTTTTACACATTTCCATCATGAAAATGTTCCAAAACCACATGTTTCATGTGTGTTTCATATGTGTTTCACATATTTCACATGTGATTTTGACATGTGATTGCACATGTGAAGTTCATGTGGTTTTTCTGTAAGGGTGGGATTGAATAATAACCATATTTTAAAGCATGAAAGCATCAGAGTTCCTTGTGAGTTAAGGCGTTGTCAAAAGCCATTCATTTTCAACACGAACTGGTGGCAAGTAAGCAAGTAATGTGACTTAAGAACTTCCGCATGGAGATAATCCAGCTTGTAAACTTCCGGTGAAATGTTATTTGATTTTGTGATATATAGAGACTCTTGAGCCCCTCACACAAATCTCTCCTGCCTCGTTCTTGTCAGAAACTGAGAAACAAAATAATTCCAAAACCCTAAATAATAACAGCAATCCCAGTAATCCCAGGAGAGTACCTAGACACGTGATTGTACATTTAAATGCTGACAACTAAACACTATCGTAACTGTTTAAACTAATATTAGCTAGCTAGCATGCTATCTAATAATAAATGACATCATAATGATATTCTTGATAATCGATAACTTGCCTTCATATTCATGAATATAACTGGATATACACAGGGTTGCCAACTTTGGTTGCCTGGCTGGAGTGAGATTAGTTACAGCTGTGCAGTAAAATTCCCTTTTAAGATTCACTTTTCATTCATGAAGATGACATGAAAAAAAAGTGCCAAAAAATGTGTTTCCGGGCGGAAAACAAAGACTTTTAAGATGAAAATTACATGAAATTACCATTATAACCAGTAGATGAGAGCAGAGGATCGCTCATTAGATCAATAACCATTTAAACTCCCAAGATTTTGTCATGTCTCCCTTTGGGGTTTATTATAAAACAACTATTGTAACACATTTTTAGTACTTTTACTGAAGTATAAAGTATAGCAAGTGCAGGAAGTCACAATGTGTCATGTCATGTAATAAATAAATAAATAAGCCCAGACACCAACAGCCTAGAAATGTTAATTATTTAAATACTTAACTAGTTAACTACAGATCAAATAAGTTAATTATTAATGTTAGAATAATTATATAATAGTGCATTAAACTATTGTAGCAATTTATTTACTCTGAATCACTTAATGCACAGGTCTATTTTTGACATCAGCCTGTCAGATGTTTTGTCCTACAGTTATTACTATCAATCATAGCAATGACTTTCAGAACAATTTAGTGGATTCACTCGTGTAATTTTTTACACTCGCGTCTGTCATTCCTGAAACAGTATGTGGACATTTGGTTAGACAAACAATACTTTTCTTCATATTGTGCATGATTATGTAGAGAAACCGAGCAAATGGCGCTCGACTTGTAGCACAGTTGATTTTGACAGTTGACCGGAAATTACCGAGCTGGCTTATCTAAAACCAGGAAGTAATCGTGCATATAGCTATAACGGTAATGACATATTGGAAGGATAACGTAGAAATAGCTTTCAGAACTATTTTTTTGCAAGCCAATGACAACCAAATCCTGTAGCCTATTTAAAGTGGCAGACGACAGAACTGCAGTGCTCACTTTTAATTAACAAAGTTTTTGTGCGTTTGGTGTGGAGGCTAATATAGTTCTCTTTATAGTTATCATCCTTGGTGTGAACGGGCCTTTAATTGTTCAGTTTGGTTTTGCGTGGTTATATCTGGTCACAGTTGTGACCATTTTTCTGTCAACTGCAACTTTATATTCATAACAATATCGTAAACCTTATTTTGCAATTCGCTTTTTATTTTTTATGCTTAATAAGAAACATGCATCCATAGGTTTTGTACACATTCCGTGTAGAACCAACCCTTTTGTGTAAAGAATGAGATTATGCACTGTAAAAGTGTGATGACTGCTTTTAGTGGCAGTGGATATGTGTTTGGCCAATGTGTATGTATCTTCTGCCATGTCTAACCAAAAACAGTTAAAGGGACAATAAGGAGTGATGTGCATACAGATGAACTAAAAATCAAGGGTTTCTGAGCCAAAGAATAACAACTGTGAAAAACAAATCAGCTTGAATTACGCTACAAAGACTCCATTGTGCGTTCGGTCTGTGGCAGCACTCAGGAACAGCGCTCCACCAGTAAAGCTGTGATTCTGTAACACAACCCTCTATGTTCTGTACACGTCTCATAGACAAACACTTATGTTTAGCCATATGTTGCACTGCCTGCCAGTCATGTGTCCTTGTTTTATACCAAGGGATCCAAGATCCTTCATCAATGTGGCCACCGGAAGGTCACACATGTCCGCTGGTAACCGCAGCTGCCTCCCTCCTGTATCTCTGTGCTCGGGTCATTGGAGCCGTGAAGAATAGTTATTGTGATTGCTTACCGGCTTTAATGAGAGATTGCAGGGTTTTCTTGGAAATATATTTGATTAATTACTCAAACAAGTTCCCCTAAAAGATTAATTTTTAATTAAACAAATCATTTTCTTAAATGTAAATTCTTTGGTGGTGTTGTGTGCTAATGTGCAAAGTTTCAATAAACATTTTTTGATAAGATTTAATAATATGCATTAAGCACTGCTCTATGCACTTTGTCCTTGGTATATCTGATCTCAGTGTCCTGGAGGCCTGTCCTAATTGTTCCTTCTGGCGGGTAAACACGGCGATGCTAATGCCTTAGTGATGGGCTGCCAATGATTCCATCAACTCTTGGCATCCTCTCTCAATGCTGGACATAAGCATAATGCTACCATTTGTTTTATGTCACAACAATATCATGCCCTCACACTTGGCACTGCTATGCAAGGACAGAAGCTCACAGAAATGTTCACTTTACAACAGAGTACAGAGATGTTTAAAATTTAATGGAGTCCCATTTTTCTTCATGAACTATGTATGGTTAATAGGATGTTGATGCACATTATCCGGTGGGGTATGGGATCCTTATGGGATTTAAATATTACAACATGAAATTAATAATTTTACGATTTATTTTATTTAAATGTTCATTAGTGACATTCATTAGACCACATGAGCCTCTTTGTACATAAGGTCTTCCACCGAAGCACAAGCTGTTTAAAAATTGTTATGCTGAAAATATAGTTTGTATGGGGGGGGGACTAATTATACTTTTCAATTTCACTATATTTCATTCAATATATCATGTTAGATACACATAATGAAAGTGTGTAAAAAAAAATAAAAATCTGTATAGCCTAAAATGATTTACACATGTACTAAACATGCTGTCCAGGCAGCCGATATGTCCTGCTCTGTCATCCGGAGGTCTCTTGTTTGGCATTTAGATCTCATGGATTTGTGACATTGGTTACCATCTGTGATGATCAATCTTGTCTTCTTGTATTTCCAATCGGAGATAATTTAATGACTTAAATAAATAGCTATTTAAGCTACACACAGAATTATTTTACAGACATTTTCACTGTGATCTCTCCGTAGCAAATGGAAGTGGTGGTCGGGCCATAGCTGGTCTGTGGGTGTCTTGGTCACAATCCGCATACTTCTCGTTGTTTTGTTCCCCCCCCCCAATGTTTGTGTCCCACAAGAACACATCAAGAATTGTATTGTTTGCCCCTATGTGTCTTTCACCCCTTTCAGGGCAAAAAAGCCTCTTGTCTTCAACACAAGGGCACTTGCAGTGCAACCTGCCCACTCCCTGCATTCCTGCACTGATCTCTTAAAGAGCAGTGGGAGGTTTGTAGATAGCCAGCCCTTCAGCCAACAGATGAGCTTCTGTGAACTGGTCAGAGTGAAGAAACACAAGCTTCTAGCTCCATTTATAGAGACTCAGGATTTGCTATAAATCTTGACCGAGAGGCCAGCCTTACCTAGTTGAATATGCGCATAGGCAAAGACTTGTGAAGAACGTGTGTTGTTGTAATGCTCTGCAATGACTATGCAATGGAAGATGTGCATTATTGGACATTGGTAGCGCATTTATATAGATTAATTATTACTCAAAATATACTAGTAATATAATAGGGAAATATTTGGGAAATTATTCATTATCTATTTCATAGATTTTAAAATATATTTGAGCACTGAGGAAGAAATTAGCAATTAAATCATCTTTAAGCTGCATTTTAGAAATAAAAGTCATAAAGAGTAAAAGTGTTTTAACATTTTATTTCAAATACATGTGATTCGTTCAAAACCTCTATAGTTTCAGATTTCCATTTGGAATCATATAACATATTTTTTAAATTACTGCAGGTCTAGATTTGATTGTATATGAAATCGACTGGATGTGTTTACGAACTCATTTCTGCTGCACCGTTTTTTGTTTTTTTTTCTCCCCTGAGCTGTTTGTTATATGCCTAATTATTTTAGCTTATGCCTATTTGCTCAGTAGTATTGCTGTATCTCTACAGGAATGAATTTCCTCTACTAATGACCTTGTGGAAAACATCTTGAGGACAAAGGAAATTGCAGCCTCACATCTGGGTGATCATATAGTGAAGGAAAAGCCTTCATTCATATGATCAGAAATGTTGATGTTTTTGGGAACAGATAGTACAACAAAAACAAAAAGAGAATACATTTCAAAAAATGAATGAATACATAATAAAAGCAACATATTTGACAACAAAACACTGTAGCCTTTGTTCTTTGGCCAAACCACACAAACAACTGTCAATTGTTTGAAAAAAGCAGAAAAAAATGCATTTTTAGCAGCACTTTACCCTCAACAGAGATAGATTTTTCCATGTGTTCATCATGTTTCTCTGAAAAGCACAGTGGGCACCATGCTGAGTATCACAAACAGTGGTTGGTTAATGAATTGCAGAGTCATTGAAAATGAATTCATTTGTGGATATTTCAAGATGGGAAGGGAACAGAGCAGATTGCACCATTTATCCAGGACACAAATTGCAACACTTACTTCAAGAAATCAGTCCAAGAACTAGTTCACAGCATTTTGAAATAAAATGTATTCATGAAATAATAGAAGGCGTGTTTCAACTGTAGCATGACATCATCAGGGTGTGTCTGTGTTGTTTAAACTTCTGGGGACGTTTCATTGATACAGTATGATAAACCACATGGCAACATTTGTCTGAAGCTAACAATTCCAAATCCTATACGGTGCAATATACCATATGTAATTTCTCAATGTAAAGTATTTATATAATGAACATGAGTCACCTTACAATGGTGTGATTGTGCTGAAGCTGTTCTTCACTGCGCTCTAGTTCTTTCTGATAGACAGGCCTTGTTGTGCTCGGCCCAAGTTGAGGCAGATGTGGACTAGAACAATAGCAGCTCCTTTTATCAGAGAGCAGGGTAGTGACACCCTCCGCAGGCACACAAGGGCTCGAAAGAATGTCTGGCACCGGCCCAGAATCACTGACGCTATTAGAGACCCACCTCATCTCCCGTAATGCCGTGCAACGGAGGGGACGACACCTTCAAAGGCCAGCCCTTCTTCCTTAGAAGCGCCGAAGACTATCGAGAAGGTTTGCAGAGTGTCCCCAGAGCAGACTTTGGATTGAGTGGAGAAGGACATTTGTGGGCCGTCCAGACTGTAGACCACCAAACAGATCAACACCTAGAATGGCCACTGCAAGCACCTCTGGACAAAGTCCCTTTGGGCTGGGCAGGAAGAAGAGGGCCCCTGGTCTCCTGGATCAGATTGGCAGGTTCTTTGGAGGAGACAAAAAGAGAAAGGGAAAGGTGAGTCAGTTTTTTTTTTTAATTTTTTTTTTTACTTGTTTTCCAAACATTGTCATGGTCAACGACAACTTCTCAATTACATATATTTGAATATACACAATGTGAATATAGTTTAGGTGATTGCATTTGTGTCACATTGGATTGGATGTGGTTTACAGATAAACAAGTACTTAGGAGAAATACTCAAATTCAAATAACTCTGCACTGCAAATAGTTTGACTATATTCTGATTATAGAGTCTCATTTTACATCTGCAAAAAACAATGTTATGCTCTGTTTTGCATATTGGTTGATATGCATGATAGTATTCTGCAATGTGAATGCAGTTTGCCATAGTATTGTACGTGAGTATCGCTCATAATTTAAGTCCTAGTATTTGAGGTTCTGTTTATTTACACCAAATACAATTTATATTTATGAATAATGTACTATTTTTAAGCTAAATTTAAAGTTAATGTGCATATCAGTGAAATTCATTGAAATATATTGAGTATTAATATTACATGATTTTTTTTTTTTTTTGGTACAACTTTTCCAGTCATTTTACCAGATAAGAGGATGATTCCCCAAGTTTAATTTCATGAAGCAATTGAAGAACTGGGTCTTAAATCCTGCTGATGTTGAACAAATAGCTGGATCTGGTTCAAATCTGGTTATGGGTGTTTATTTATTTATTTATTTGGCTTCAGCAGCAATCAGTGATGGCAAAATGGCTCAAATGTGAAAACAACTGAATTCTCACAGCATTAAGAAGCTTTGGGCACAGCTGTTTGAAGTGCCAGTGATATCATTATAGAGGTTTGCTGTTCTGCTGGTAAAGTGCGATTCATTACTGCCTCTAGGTAGAGCTTTATACTATTGACACTCATACCTCTTCGTTGCATTCTCATTTTGATGTTCAGAGCATGTCAATTTGAGTGCAAATGTAAATTTAGATTACTCTTTCATTTATTTGAAGGGCTCATTTCGTGGTCATCTATCCTCCTCTCCACAGAGACCCCAGCACTCTTCCACCCGTCGTCGTGGAGATGTCAACCCTGTGGTGCATTTCTTCAGGAGCTTTGTAAGTATCCACATGTGCTGACATGGATTTTTAAGTGCCAAACTTCAAAGAGTGATGTGAAACCAACAATTGCAGCCCTAGAAAAGAAATCAGTTCCTCACAAGACATGAGAATGAAAGTTTCACACCTCCCTTGCTCTCATCTTTAGCTCCCACTGATCCAAAGAGTTTGCCACCACTCTCAAAGCACTGAGCAGCAGGAAAACATTACCTCAACTGGCGCAAATATATTAGAAGAGCATATATATTTGATGAAGACTATTGAAAAGCATGCCTTTTTAACCAAAATTCAATATGCCAAAGACAAGATTTCGTCCTAGACATGCCACATTGTGTCTGGCCATTTGATGTCTAAGTTCGCACGCCAAGTTTGTCGTCATGTTCAACATGCAGCCCGTGTTTTCTTTGCTACAATATCCAGACTTGTTTTTGTGTGAGACAGAAAACATTACACACACTTACATCACTAGTGTTAGTTTCTCTTGTTTCAGATGAACAGATGAGAATATAAAACTTACCGGACAGAGCATGTTTAGCATTTTATTTGAAATGATCATTCTGCTTTAACATCACCTTTTTCTTTTTCGTGATGTAAGATGTGATATGTAAATATTAAATTCCACTATCAGATGACATGATTTGACTTCAAACCAGCATATCTCATTGCTCATTTTCTTGAATATTCCCCTGAAAACACAAAATCAGTTCTTTGGAAACTAGATATGAGTGTTAACATTTCCGCATTACTCAAGTCCTAAATTAAAAATGCTATTCTGGTCAGCACTAATTGCACAGTTGTTCCTCAGGTCCGTGGGCTTGTTCATTAAAAAGATACAGTCTCTGCCGTCATTAATCATCTGAACTGCAAGGAAGCCTAATGATCGACCCCATCTTTAAAATGAAAAGTCTTTGTTCAAGGATTACTTATCTTGTATGCATCACACTGGATAACGCAACGTCTCTTTATAATAGTCAGGCCTCTAAATTAAAAGCTGTGCCTGTGCCTTTTGAATGCTTAAAATGTTCCTTGACTAAAAGTTTCTATTTGTTTCCTTGAAGGTGTCCTCTCCTCGTCCCAAGTCGAGGGTAAGTCTTACATCCCATTTTTCTACTGGCATGTATCTAATCCCATTGTTTAAAATGGTCGTGGTATATGCATTTTTAGTTATTTCAAGAAAATTTGCAGTGAAAATCTGCAGTAAAAAGTGCTTTGCCTAGGGTATAAATAGTGACAGAGCAAGAATGTGATATTCGTAACACTCTATTAGTCAACAATTACCTCTAACCATGAGGTTACCACCACCTCTTAAATTAATAATAGAGCTTGTTCCTAGCAGATAGAATAGATTTGACCCATAATCATTTTCTATGCCCTGTCATATCCAGCAATGAAATTAGAAATTCATCTAAGAAGAAAAAAAAGAACAGCATTTATTTGAAATAGTAATCTTTTGTAACATTATACATTTAACTTTTAATCAATTTAAGGCATCCTTGCTAAATGCAAATATAAATAAATAAATAAATAAATGTATGTATAAATAAATAAACAAACAAACAAGCTTACTGACCCCAATCATTTGAATGGTAGTATACATGTATATATTTGCAAGAATCTGTTCCATATTATTTTTAAACAAGTACTTTTTTAACATTTTAAGTGTGACATTCAAGCAGTATGACACTGATGTTCGCGTTTAGCTCAAATCATCTACCTCATCTGCTCTTTTGCCTAATTTCCTTTTCTCCCTTTTGCATTTTTCACATGACAATCTCTTCTGAACATCTTGTTCTATTAAAATGATTAAACCAGACATTTTTATGTTCTTAGAATGTTCCAAATATTTTGATAATGTTGTGTTGTTTGAAATTACATTGAAAAAATGTTACAGAAATATTATACTAACCTTAAAATAATGTTCCACTAACATTATGCAAACTGCACATTTTCACAGTTTTAGAATTACCAAAATAGAACGTTTGGATAATGTTCACAGAAGCTGAGAATATCCATACTGCACTGAAAAATAACAATGTTTCCAGAAATATAATATATCCAGCCCGGGACGCCAGATCCTGTCAGAAAAGATCCAATTTGTCCCATATCCAAACATCTATAGTCAGCAAAGTTGTCTAATACTCAAAACCCGTCTTGTCTGGTACCCAAAACTGTATTAACAGTGTTCTATCAGCCAAGAAGTTGACCGAGCCAGTGAAGAGCAGAAGCAGGAGATGAAGTGATGATGATAATAAAAAAGTTTTAGAGTTTATTGAATAATCGTAGTCACAATCATAGTTGCTCAATCTTCGTCAGACCAGCACAAATCCAACAATAGTTATTATACCACAATCAAAGGAAAATTACAGCTTCACAGCATCGTCCTGTGATGTTAAAAACTTTGAAATGGAGACATTCTCTTATCTCTCACTTGTAAACTCAAATATTGAAACCACACAATCATAAGATTAAACAACAATGGAAAAATAATATAATAATATAAATTACTAATCAATGAATGAGTCAATGAAATGAGTATGGTTAAAACGATTATTATAAATAATTAAATGATTAAATGAATTACTAATCGTTATGGTTGCTCTCTTGAACCAACACACACAGATTGACAATCCTTATTTAAAACAATATTGACAATCCTTAAATCCGTCATTAATGATTCAAGGTGGGAATTCACACCTCACCAAAGACTTTCCTTTCTCTCCTTTTCTTTATGCTGTCTCAGTGGACTCTGTTTGATCTGGACATACAAGCAGAGCTCAAATTGAATCAAGTCTTTTTGGATCTCATATATTTTTTTGATAAAGTTTCATATATTTATTTGATCATAATATATATAGGCTACAGGCTTACATAAAAGAACACACAAAGGAACACATATAAAATATATATTTTCAGTCCAGGCAATGTGAGCTTCTATTTTAAATGGCTTAGTCCAAGCAATACTGAATTTAGAGGGTGAAAAGGACAGACAAAAGAAGCATGTGACTACTTATAAAGCACTTGAAGACCTTCAAAAAGCATGTGACTTCAAAATTAATTGAAATGTCTCACAAAATAAATAAATAATAAAAATTAATTAAAAAATAAAAACAACTGCAGAAAATAATCAGCTTCCTACTTTTCATGCCATCATGTTGTACAACATCTGCATTGCAAATTGTATTACCATTGTTTTTGACCAAGGCTTCATCTCAATCTCAATCTTAGTGCTGCGTTCAACACTATAGATCATGACATACTCATTGATTCGCTGAACTGAAAAAATAAGAAAAGGGAAATAAAACCATTGATGGATTCTCTTTGAAGTAAATGACCTTTGCTTGGTGTGCTTGATCTGTTCAATTGTGAATGAGATAGACAGACACTTGGTGCTTCCACTTTAGTGCCCTTAAAATAAGTATCTTGAAAGGTCACTGAAATGCCTTAAAACCGTTTCAAGATACCACATTTATGTCAAAACAGAGTGTACATATTAGCCTGAAGATTTAACCTGGATTTGCCATGAACGCTCTCTATTTTATTTGCTACAATGCTAATGATAATATTTGTAATAATAAGCCGTTATAACTGCTGAAAGGAATGCATTAAAAGAGCATTTCAGGAACATTATGCTAACGTTAAAATAATGTTCTATTAAAATGATTAAACCAGACATTTTTATGTTCTTAGAATGTTCCAAATATTTTGATAATGTTGTGTTGTTTGAAATTACATTGAAAAAATGTTACAGAAATATTATACTAACCTTAAAATAATGTTCCACTAACATTATGCAAACTGGACATTTTCACAGTTTTAGAATTACCAAAATAGAACGTTTGGATAATATTCACAGAAGCTGAGAATATCCATAACTCAACTTTATATCTCAACAAGACCAGATGAAACTTCTAAATTATCTAAGTTAACAGAGTATTAAAAATGTAAAAGATTGGATGACCAATAATTTTCTCCTATTGAATTCGGATAAGACAGAGATATTACTTATTGGACCAAAAAGCAGTACGCAGAATCTCTTTGATTACAGTTTGCAACTAGACGGATGTACAGTTACTTCCTCTACAGTCAAAAATATGGGTGTTATATTAGACAGCAACTTGTCTTTTGAAAATCATATTTCCCATGTTACAAAAACAGCATTCTTCCATCTTAGAAACATTGCCAAGCTACGAAACACATTACCTGTTTCTGATGCAGAAAAGCTAGTTCATGCATTCATGCACCTCTACACTGGACTACTGTAATGCACTGCTAGCTGGTAGTCCTGCATCTTCAATAAACAAGCTACAGGTAGTCCAAAATGCAGTGGCTAGAGTCCTTACCAGGTCAAGAAAATATGATCATATTACCCCAATTTTACAGTCTCTGCACTGGCTACCTATTAAGTTCCGTATCAGTTACAAAATATTATTACTTACCTACAAGGCCCTTAATGGTTTAGCTCCTGTGTACCTAACTAGTCTTCTACCATGCTACAATACATCACGCTCCCTAAGGTCGCAAAACTCTGGACTTTTGGTAGTACCTAGGATAGCAAAGTCCACTAAAGGAGGTAGAGCTTTTTTGCATTTGGCTCCCAAACTCTGGAATAGCCTTCCTGATAATGTTCGGGGGTTCAGACACACTCTCTCTGTTTAAATCTAGATTAAAGACACATCTCTTTGGCCAAGCATTCAAATAATGCATTTCATAATCTTGTACTGCAGTTATATCTGATCAAATACAGATTATTATTCCTTAGCTTGGGTTGAACACATAATTTTTGCTTGGTTGGAACAGCAGCTATGCTAACTATGTCTCTATTTGTTTCTCTGTTTCTGCCACGGGATTGACATCCCATGGTAATTAGGAATTACACAAGCTTCAGTCTGGATCCAGCCCTTACAAAGACCTGAGATGACCGAACACCTGAGAAGAGATGATGCAAAACTCTCAGAGGACCTCAGATGATGCCAACCCTGAAACAACATAAACTACCAAATTTTGCTACAAGTTTGATTGCAACATATAATCATTGCTGTTAATAGTGTTCATCGTCGTTTGATTATGTCAGTAACTGAATTTTACCATACATTTCTGCCATATGTACATCAATTTGACATAGTCACCACTGACAAGCTACTACTAAATATATTGTAGAAATTTAATTTTCTGTGAAGCTGCTTTGCAATGATTTGTATCGTGAAAAGCGCTATACAAATAAACTTGAATTGAATTGAATTTTTAGCACAGGCATGCATGCTAACTCAACGTCGTTGCCATAGAAACCAATGCAGAAATTCAGTAAAATGAAAGAGCCCCACGGGACACAAAAAACGGATCTGAACAGTTGCGATATACAGTGCAGACAGTCAATCATTTAAATCAGATTCCAATCGAATCCACAAATAATTGGATTTGGACTGACTGTCTAAAAAATTTACTTAATATATCCTACGTTTTTGTCATTCCATACAGGATGATGCAGTGCAGAAGAGAAGCATCAAGAATAACATATCCCAGATAGCATGTAGCTAGTAATCGGCCCGAGCTCAGCTGCCCCACGGTGCCTGCAGCTCAGACTCGGCATCGGCATACATTATCCAGGCCAAGTGTGGCCTGCAGCTCACTCTGACACTTTTTGTTATGGCTGTAAAGCACTGGGCCAATTCCTGTTCAGCGTAACTCTCTAGGTGTTACGAGATTTTCAGTTTCTGTGATTTTGACAAGTAAGACATGATCCTGGATCAACATTAATGTCCAAAAATATACCTAAACCAATCCCTACCCCTAAACCAAACCCTACAGTCAAACCAAAATTTATTCAGACACCTTCAACATTTCACACATTATCACAGTTTATTTGCTATAGTTTAGAAAATGGTAATAAAATATGACAAGAACTCAGAGTTAAACTGTGTCAGAACAAATTCATCTTGATAATGTCAGATAACACTTAAGCAAAACATGGTGAGGTCAAAGTAATTTTTGGTCCCAAATTTTTATCAATTTAATTGGTAGTCCACTAGATGAAGAATTTTGGGGTATAATATGTCACACTTTATTTTGCTATCCTAACTTACATAAATTAACTATAGTGTCTTGCACCCACAAAAAATATCAAAAATTATATCTGGTGTCTGAATAATTTTTGTTTTGACTGTAGAATCATCTTACCCTGATCGTAAGCCTAAAACTGACATTTCTTGAAAACTTAGGCAACACTTTATTTTAAGGTGTCCTTGTTACACGTTGCATGCACTTACTAATAATAACAATTAGTTATGCATAATTACATGCAAGTAACCTTAAGCCAAACCCTAATCCTAACCCGAACCTTATAGTAAGTACATGTAGTTAATTAGTATTACTCAGTACTTAAATGCATAATTACACTGTAACAAGGACACCTTAAAATAAAGTGTAACCAAAACTTATCCCTCAGTTCTGATTGGTTGGTTGGAATGTTTTTCCAGGATCAACAAGGATGTTGATCCAGGAACATGTACTTGGTGAAATCACATTCACTGTAATGTTAAAATAAAGCACAGCAAACCTCAGCTAGTTCGATGTGCTCTTCATTTTTGTAGCTTGCGATGCTTTAAAACTGTGTCTGTTATTAGTTGTTATCATTGGTTGAATACATCACTGCCTGCAACAAATAAAATAAACCTGTATCTGTGGACATTTTTTTTTTGTATACTGGTGTGATGATCTATGTGTTAACATACCCTGTTCCGAGTCAGACAATTCAACATTCTCCTATTGTCTGATTGTGAACTGTCTGCTGTCTGGTTATAAACTATGATACAGTTATACATTGCTGCTGCAAAAAATTTCATTGTTTTTTCATGTTTCCAATAAAAAATATTTAAACTTTTACAAACAAATATAAATTTACAAAAAAAGATTGTCACAAGGTTTAAGGTTACATTTGCACAGTGAAACCAAAAATCCCAGAACACCTGGAAAATTAAATCTACACTGATTTCCAACAGTAGCACAGAATTATTAATTATTTCTTGCTATGCTCTTTTGTTATCTTTTAAGTTTTGAATAGAGCTGTAGTCAAGTCCAGCTTTGTCGAGTCCAAGACCAGGACTAGTCCAGACCGAGTCAAGACCGAGTCCAAAGAGGTTCGAGTCCAAGTCAAGTCCAAGTCCAAAAGTTTCGAGTCCAAGTCAAGACCGAGTCCAAATAAGAAAAAAAAAGGATTCTCTTCAAGACCACATACTTAACTATTGATAATGTATGTGATGCGAGAGACAGCATATCTCCTATTCTAAGAAAATAATTTTACATTATTATTTGTAATGATCAAAAAGCATGTGCAAAGTAACAACTCTGTAGGACAGGGGTCTCCAAACTAGATCCTGGAGGGCCAATGCCCTGCAGAGTTTAGCTCCAACTGGCCTTAACACACCTATCCTATTATAGCAGACATATCCACTGATTTGCATTGATTTTGCCTTTCTAATAG
>NW_015506066.1:187444-192907 GCF_001515645.1 Sinocyclocheilus grahami | reverse complement strand
AATATTAATAAATGCTGTAGAAGGAATATTAATTATTATTGTGTTAACTAATGTAGTTAACTAATTAACCTTATTGTAAAGTGTTACCAAAGAGTCAAATACAAAGGCTAATTCTTATGTTCAGGATGCCGGTATTTGCAGGTGCCTTACGAAATTAGTTGTCCCACAGGTTTCTGCAATAACAACATGTGGAAAGTCGTGGCCTAATGGTTAGAGAGTCGGACTCGTAACCCAAAGGTTATGGGTTCGAGTCTCGTACCGGCAGGGATTGTAGGTGGGGGGAGTGAATGTACAGCACTCTCTCCCACCTTCAATACCACGACTGAGGGGCCCTTGAGCAAGGCACCGAACCCCCAACTGCTCCCCGGGCGCCGCAGCATAAATGGCTGCCCACTGCTCCAGGTGTGTGTTCACTGCTGTATGTGTGCACTTTGGTTGGGTTAAATGCAGAGCACAAATTCCAAGTATGGGTCACCATACTTGGCCACATGTCACTTCACTTCAATAGTTTTGTTGCAAAATTTGCAGTTGGCCTTGTGTTTCTTCTTCTTCCGTGCCCCGTCGAAGAAGTCTCCGTGGTTTGTAAAACCATACTGTATAATGCTGCTGTTTGCTGACAAAGGGGTCTGTGGTCAATAATGTAAATGATTGATGCCTTCGCACAGCGCGCACACGCAAAGCTTGGGATATGACGCATGCGCGCGGTAGAAGGGATACGTTTGGCGCTACTGGGTAGAAAATTAAATTAGAAACATCTAAACTTTTCAAAACACAGCAAGCGCACCACGGGTCATGTGACAATAATCAACCAATCAGTTTCATCATTTCCCAAAACAAAATTGAAAGCTAAGCCAAGACGGAGAAACAGCTGATCATAGCTGTACAAGGATAGCCATTTTTTAAATAAATTTAGTTGCAGAGCTACTGCGAGGGATTTTTAGTGCTGGAAATCCATTTATCCTTTGCTGAAACTTCCGAGTCTTCATGGAGAGCACAGGTCATAGTTGCTTAGCAACGGCAGATGCCACGGGAGCGCAAGCATAGAGCGCAGGCTACAGAGTAGGCTTGTTTGAGATGCACCTTGCCTTGCCTGAAATGAAGGCGAGAGTAGGCGGCTGCAGTGAGGGGAGGAGTGAAATAAGCGCAGGCAAGACGGACAGTTCTGCCCTCTCGAAGTGAACAGATACCAACAAGATCAAAGACAGATATCGCGTTATTCTCACTCACGGGCTGTGTTGCTTATAAACATGATATAATTTCAGTTCTGATACTTTTATATGAAAATAAATATGATGAACAAGATACTTAACCAGTTACAACGTTTATATCTTCTGTTTATTCAGTCACAGCGATAGCTGGATTCCTTTATCCATATTAGGGATTTCCTGGAGCGTCATGAGTTCTGTTACTTCTGTGATGCATATGTGGAGTTTCCGCGCGAGGGCGCCCTCTGGCTGCTAGTATGAATGAAACGTTACGGGCCCTATCATACACCCTGCGCAACGCAGAGCCAGGCGCGACGCAAGTGTTTTTGCTAGTTTCAGCCCGAAGCAGTGGTCATTTTCACATCCTCCGCCACGTTGTTTAAATAGCAAATGGATTTGTGTGCCCATGGGCGTGCTGGTCTGAAAACGAGGTGTGTTCAGGCGGATTGCTGGCACATTGCTATTTTGAGGCAACTGAATTAGACCACCACTGACAAACAAAAATCTGGTCTAAAGTCTGACGCAATTTTTTTCTTTGTTATTTAAAGAGCATGTTAGTAATATGCTCCTATAGGCGGGTGCACAATGCGCGGACACTTTGCTTATTGCACACACAGGGATGCGCAGAAGCACACAAGCATTTTTAAAAATGAAAAATTCAATTGTGCCATGTAAATAGCGAACCCAACGTGGCACAAGCGCAACTGACTTTTAAAGGGAATAGGAGATGTGACTCTGATTGGTTTATGGCACGTTACGCCCAAAACACACCCATTTCTCATTAAGAGAATAGGGACAACAATTTTAGACCATGCGCCGGGCGCGCCAACCATTTTTCCCATCCTTAAACTAGCAAAAGTGGATTCGGACACGCCCTAAGTGCAATTGCGCCGTGCGCTTTAGACCATGTGCTTAGATCGTTAAATAGGGCCCTACGTGTGTTTAGGGCTTAATGCCCACTCTGTCCTATTTTGGGCATAAATAGGAAAAATAATACTTCTCTCTAATGAAATTTAAAGTAAACATGATAATCCATGTTTTTCTCCAGTGTATTGGAGTTGTTTTAACCAGTTTGTTTTACCCAAATTGTGAAGCCCTAAACTAAACCTGTAAGTGCTTTCCCTGTCAGAGCCTCATGTAAGCAGCTGTTCAGAATTCAATATAATTTCTTGCCATAATGCAGCCATCTGTCACACAGTATTTTTGAGAAAATGCTTCTGTGTGCTTAATTTAAGTTACTTAAATAAAAATAAAATTTTGTTATTGCAATGCTAAATTTGTTGCTATTTTGCACTTTGACTTTTGACAGTCTGAATATTGTGTGTGATAAAAAATAAGTCTTTGACATCATAATTGTATTGCATTGTTGTTTTAAATACCAAATATTTTACTTTAAAACATTCCTCATGAACACTTTTTCAGTTATTTTAATACTATACGTCGTTGTGAAAAAAGTAGTTTCAGTGTAGCTAGCTACTTTTTGGTAGTAACTTGTAGTGTATCTAGCTACTTTTTCAGAAGGGTAGCTTGACTGTAGCTTAACTACTTTAACTTATGAGTAGCTAGCTTATTAAGTTGCTTTACAGTTTCAGAGCTTCAGTAGCTTCCCCAACACTGCTAGTTTGAATCACATTTTGAACGCACTGACTTACAAGAACTCCAAGATACAGACAGAAATGTCAAAAACATTACAACCATCCCCGGTCTCCCCCTACGCTTGTAACACAATTCATTGCACACTGACGTGATTCATTCAGTAGTAGCCTATCGTATGGGAGGAGTCTTGTACCTGTGCTAGTGGTTGGTGATATCCGCCATGATTGAAGAGAAAACAATTCTGTTAACTACTTTAACTTATGAGTAGCTAGCTTATTAAGTTGCTTTACAGTTTCAGAGCTTCAGTAGCTTCCCCAACACTGCTAGTTTGAATCACATTTTGAACGCACTGACTTACAAGAACTCCAAGATACAGACAGAAATGTCAAAAACATTACAACCATCCCCGGTCTCCCCCTACGCTTGTAACACAATTCATTGCACACTGACGTGATTCATTCAATAGTAGCCTATCGTATGGGAGGAGTCTTGTACCTGTGCTAGTGGTTGGTGATATCCGCCATGATTGAAGAGAAAACAATTCTGGTTAGCGTCGATGTGCATTTGCTTTTTTAATATTTTACTTAGCAGCGCTCAAGGATCTTGCAAAAAAGTTAACCTCACGTGCCAGACTGAATCGAATGCAGCTTTCTTGCTTTGCCTAAAAACTTTTGTATGCGTATATACCACCTAAAGCTAATAAGCATGAACGAGATCTTTTTCATCTTTGATCTAAGTCAGGGCTATTCAACTGGCGGCCCGCGGGCCCAATCTGGCCCGCCAATCATCATCATCCGGCCCGAGGGAAGAGTACACGCAGGTCGCACATATGCCTTGAATTGTTTTTGTACTAATTAGTTTGTCCACAAGGTGGCATCACTGGCACGGGTCATTGTTTCACAGCCAAAAAAGAAAAGGAAGAGATGCAACAACTACAACCTGCCGGAGACATCAATAGACGGCAGCGTTGACAAGCGCTTGTGTGAGGGGGTTATGAGATAGGCCTATACACAACCATAGTTTAAACGTATATAAAGACAGTGTTATTGGTCATAACTTCTGGCGAGAAATAGCACAGACACTGGACGAAGGTAAGTATCACATGGAGTATAGTTTGAAAGACTGTGCGTTCTGCTGTACACATGTGCTGCCACTTCTGACAGCGCGCTAGTAGCACTTAAACCGCCAAAAACACACAATTATGCCAAAACTATAAAATACAATTGATAGTTTATGTGAAGATTGTTTTAAGTTCACTTAAATTAAAAGTTAGATTTTTCAGAGCCTACTAAATATTAATACATCATATTAATGGCTAAAATTTAGATGAAGATGCAATTAATCTGTAGCAGTATTGTTATCAAAAATACTGGCCTTATACCGGCTACTTAGTAAAGAAATGCCATTAAACATATTTAAAATTTGGGTTGATTCTACATTAATTTGGAGGTTCAGTGTGAAATATTGGCAATATATTAATATGCAATTAATCATGATTAATTACAGAAAAATGGGATTAATTTTTTATTTTTTTTAATCAACTGACAGACAGCTGTAATGTTTTTTATAGATGTTAGTGTTGGTAATATTAGTTGATGTTACTGCTAAATATGCATTAAATTTTAATTTCTAATTTTATAGGCCCCCCCAGAAAGAGATCGTGACGGCCCCCCTCCCCCTTGGCCCCCTTCAAATTTTCAATTCAATAATCCGGCCCTCAAATAAAACTAATTGAAATAGCCCTGATCTAAGTATTGTTATTATGATGTGGGTCTTTGCGGCACTTTGATGATCAACACTCCGATCCGCAAGATGAGGAAGAGGAGGAGGATGACGGTCTGACGTAGCCTATACAAGGAAAAAGTTTGTTTGTATTTTCAGTTTCCACAGTCTTATTTTAATGAATGCAGTTGCAATACGAAAATTTTGTTTTTATTTAATATTTCTAAAAGGACGCGAGAGTGAAGATGATTTGTTGTAACCTACTATGTAGCCTATTAGAAGATAGCTGTTTTCAAATATTATAGTGGTGCCTTGGCCACTGATAGATAGGCCTACAGATATAATGCAGACAGCATAGCGTCACACAACGATGTCATTCATTCTCTTTTATTTACGAGAGTAACAGCTACCTCCATTACAAACAAATCATAGGCTACTTAATAACAATTGTCCTTATTTTATTTTATTTTTTAAATATAGGCTACATTCCAGAAATCACTAAAATAAGCTTAAAGAAATATCAAGCATAGCCTATCAACACGACTGAACATCGCAACATGTTTCTAAACACACAATTGGAATAATTTATCAAAAAGAGCTGCAAATTTAACCAATGATTCTTATAGTCCTATACACTATCTAGACAAACCTCATTCTTTACATGGCTAGCATGACTTTCCTCTAGTAGGCCTATTGCTGTAACGGAAGAGGTCTGACGCAACAGGTTAGTATATATCAAAATAGGTTTATTCGGTCAGGCAGGCGCAGTCTGATGTCCCGAGTTGACAGCCATACCTTCTGACCTGGCTGATAAGTAGGTGTTTCGGCTCTTCGAAGGTTCGTGGCCGTCTTCTGCCTGCGCACTGCCGTTGGAGATGGTGGTGAGCTGCGTCCCAGACCCTCTCGCTTTCCCGGAACCAGTAGTCAACCGCCGGAACAT
>NW_015506066.1:186301-187375 GCF_001515645.1 Sinocyclocheilus grahami | reverse complement strand
TGAATCAGTGGGGTGCGCTGTGTCCGTGGTACATACTGGCATCCTGGAGGACAGCCCGGCGGATTGTTGGGAGCCGTGTTGGAAGCCACTGAAGGGGAATTCCATTCGATGGGACTGACGATCATCTTAGGTGGAATGATACTTTCCGGTTCTTCTGGGCCTTCCACAGGACTATGAATGTGTGACAAGGCGTCTGCCTTGACGTTTTTGGGACCAGGGCGATATGAGATGATAAAGTGGAACCTGGTAAAGAATAACGCCCATCGTGCTTGGCGGGGATTTAGACGTTTCGCCTCACGAAGATACTGGAGGTTTTTATGATCGGTCAGTACAGTGAATGGATGGGCTGCCCCTTCTAGCCAATGTCTCCACTCTTCTAAGGCCAGCTTGATGGCCAGTAGTTCCCTGTTACCGATGTCATAATTAACTTTCGCCGGGTTGAGCTTCCTCGAAAAGAAGGCACATGGGTGTAGTCCCCTGCTGCTGGGATAACACTGCCCCCACTCCAGTAGTGGAGGCGTCAACTTCCACGACGAATGGGAGGTCGGGATCTGGATGGACTAGGGGTGGGTTGGAGGACCTCCGCAACGTGCTGGCGATGTTCGGCCGGGCTCCGGGAGTAGATGAGGATGTCATCTATGTAGGCAATTACGAATCGATGGAGAAACTCCCGGAGCAGCTCATGCATGAAGTCCTGGAATACGGAGGGGGCGTTGGCAAGTCCATAGGGCATGACCAGATACTCGTAGAGGCCAGTAGGAGTCACAAATGCCGTCTTCCATTCATCCCCCTCACACATCCGGATGAGGTTATAGGCACTGCGGAGGTCCAACTTAGTGAAGAGGGTAGCCCCCCCGGAGATGCTCGAGGGCATTAGGGACGAGGGGAAGAGGATATCGGAACTTGATGGTTATGTTGTTGAGTGCTCGGTAATCTATACAGGGCCTCAAGCCTCCGTCGTTCCTGGCCACAAAGAAGAAGCTCGATGCAGCAGGGGAGTTAGATGGACGGATGTAACCTTGACCCAGCGCCTCCTTGATGTAGTCCTCCATGGCCTTCTGTTCGGGAAGCGAC
>NW_015506066.1:176387-176865 GCF_001515645.1 Sinocyclocheilus grahami | reverse complement strand
CGAAGAGTGATGGGGCCCACACGATATCGTACATGTCTACGACATAGTGGTTTTCCAGTTATCGACTGGACTTGGTAGACTGTTTCAGTGGTGGTAGCTTGTAACCTGAGCTGGCGGCAGAGGTTCCTGGAGATGAAGTTTCCTGCGGACCCGGAGTCGATAAGGGCAGATACTGAAATAGAAACATCAGAGGCAGTAAGCATTACACAGGTATTGAGTGGTTCCATCTTAACGATATCAGGCTGAATCACACTCACTACAGGGCGTGGAGGGCGAAGGGGGCATGACAAGATCAGATGCCCCTGAGCTCCACAGTACAAACAGAGACCCCGGGTCAGCCTTCTCTGCTGCTCAGCGGAAGATAATCGTTGCTTCTCCACGATCATGGGTTCTGGTGCTGGTTCTGGAGGGTAACTGGGCTCTGGTCGGCAGAGGTAGGAGGTTGTGGCGGGGGGTAGTGGTGCTGGGAGTAAGGGGC
>NW_015506066.1:173444-176370 GCF_001515645.1 Sinocyclocheilus grahami | reverse complement strand
GGACAATTGAATGAATTTTTCCAATCCAAATGAGTCATCATATGCAGCGAGCTGTAACCGAAGCTGGGGCTCCAGCCCCTGTCTGTAAGTAGTCAGCAGCGATCTCTCATTCCATCCACTTGCTGCTGCGAGAGTTCTGAACTTCAGCGAGTATTCGGCAATTGACATAGTGCCCTGTTGCAAGTGGTTGAGTTGCTCTCCCACAGCGGTATATCCGTCTGTCCTTCCAAACACCTTGCGAAAATGCACCAGGAAGTTCCGCAGATTGTGAATAACGGGGCTGGCCTGAGTCCAGATCGTTTCCGCCCATCGCAATGCAGGTCCTGGTAGCAGGGAGATCATTTTAGTACAATTGATAATTTTATACAATTGTAGACGTGTCAGTGGGATATGAGTGTGGTTGCATTTCAAAAGTGAGGTTACACTGGAGGAGAAATCCGTTGCAATCCTCCGCCGAACCAGAGTAGGGCGCCGGTCGGGCCATGGGACTGGAGCTGATGTTAGGCGAAGAAGTGCTGGTTGGGATGAATGAGGTGATGGGTGGTGATGGCGGCGATGCCGGTGGATTGCGTAGCACTCGTCGTAGTGAGTCTACGAGCTCCTTGTTTTGGGCAAAACACGTCGTGGAAGGGGGCATAGCAGGCTGGAATATCTATGGATTGCTTCTCTAGGGGACTTTCAACGGAGGTTGAATTCACGGGAAGGACCTCCGTGAGTTTCTTGGCTGGTGATGGAGTCACGGGGAAGCAGACTGAGAAGCAATCCTTGCCCCACTTCAAAACTTCTCCCGTCTTCAAGGACAGAAGGGGATTGTGCTTTACCAACCACGGGCGCCCTAAGATGATGGCCGCCGTAGACCCTTCCAGAACCAGAAGATGAATGTCTTCCGTATGAAGTTGACCCAGCCGAAGAGTGATGGGGCCCACCCGATATCGTACATGTCGGCGACATAGTGGTTTCCTGATAGACAGTTTCAGTGGCGGTAGCTTGTCACTTGAGCTGGCGGCAGAGGTCCACACCTCAGCGATCCGGGAACTAGGAGATGCAGGAGACACTTGGAGACGGGGAGACACTAGGAGGAACACAGGAGGTAAGTAATGCACGAAGTATTCAAAGGTAATCAGTAGTAAAGTCAGTGAGTCCTCTACGTATGAACGAGACCGGACAGTGAGGGTGTCTGAGGTGTGTGCTTTTATGCAGGCTGGTAATGAGGTGCTTGATTGGTGACAGGTGTGGGTGTTTAGAACTCAGGTGAGAGGGATCGTTGTGATTGGGTGGTGGCAGAGCCTGGCTGATCTGTTACAATAGCCATCTTTTCTTGCCTCGGAATCTATTCTTTTTATTCTGATTATGAAATAGCCCATTTGTAAGGCAATTTTTCGTACTTTCCACGTCTTCTCGACTTTTTTATGTCTTCGTTTTGGGGCACCGGACAAGTGCCTCTTTCCATAGGCTACATCATGTTCTTCTTTGCATTGTTAACGTTATGCGTGTAGTATTTTGAAGTGACAGACAACAAGTTTCTAGGCCTATAATTTCCAGATTTTAATTTTATTTCACTACACTAATAATATATAAGTGTGTATATATATATATATATATATATATATATATATATATATATATATATATATATATATATATATATATAGTTGTGTAATATGCATAAGAATACAATTACCCTGTCTCATTGTTTAATGTATTTAGTTAATACTTTTAGTCTAAGGGTGTATTATTTTTTTATTTCCTGGAGCCCACCAGGGCAGAGCAGATGGAGCAGAAGACCTCCATGGCGGAGCAGAAAGAGCAGGAGCCCACCCTGGGCCTAACTCAGGGACATGAACCCTTCCTTGGCGAAGCTGAGGATCTGGAGTCCTTCCAGGGTGGTACTGGGGATCAGGATAGCGCTTACGTGGTGCTGGCAGTGGAGGGCGCTCTGGAGGAGCAGGCACAGCAAAGCACTTTCGAGGAGCTGGCACTGGAGTGAGTCTTGGGGCTGGAGCCGACACTGGAGCGAGGTCCGGGGCTGGAGCAGACACTGGAGCGAGCTCCGGGGCTGGAGCCGACACTGAAGACGGGGAAACAGGAGCCCTCCCTGGGTTTAACAGGGAAACAGGAGCCCTGGAGCGAGCTGAGGGGCTGGAGCCGACACTGGAGCGAGGTCCGGGGCTGGAGCAGACACTGGAGCGAGCTCCGGGGCTGGAGCCGACACTGAAGACGGGGAAACAGGAGCCCTCCCTGGGTTTAACAGGGAAACAGGAGCCCTCCGTGGACTATACTCGGGAACAGGAGCCCTCCGTGGGCTTAACTCGGGAACAGGAGCCCTCCCTGGGCTCAACTCGGGAACAGGAGCCCTCGCTGGGCTCAACTCGGGAACATGAGCCCTCCTGGGCTGAACTCGGAAACAGGAGCCCTCACTGGGCTATACTCGGGAACAGGAGCCCTCCCTGGCCTTCATAGCCGTGACAGGGTAGGACGAGGATTCACAGACGGCATCCTTAGCCGTGACAGGACAAACAGGAAGTTCACAGGTGGGTACTACTGACACCTCTGGAGGTTCTGCAGCAGATGCCGCCACCTCTGGAGGTTCTGCAGTAGTGCCCTCAGGATACAGGGAGAGTTCGGCAAAGGTTCTTTCGACCTTGACATGACAGGTTGAAAGTGCGTTTCTGGGCGCCACCACCACGCAAGGAGCTTAAGCGAGCACCGCCGCTTCGGGAGGTTCTGCAGCATGCGCTGCCACCTCTGGAGAAACTGCAGTGGGCACCATCGCGTCGGGGAACACAGCACTGAGCACCACTACCTCAGGAGATTCTGCAGCTTCAGCCTCCATCTCTGGAGACCTAATAGTGTCAACTCGGGAATAGAGAGCCAACAGTCAACAAAGCAAAGTCCAAAAAACAACTCAGTGACGAACGCGGATCCC
>NW_015506066.1:168388-173225 GCF_001515645.1 Sinocyclocheilus grahami | reverse complement strand
AACTGTGATTTGACTTGGTTCATGAAGATCAACTTTCACATAACGGGGCTCTGTTGTGTCCGCCATTTTGTGAGCGTAATCTAGTAGGGCCATTACACGAGTGAGTGCGGGGTCACGTTCCTCCGCGATACCCACAGTGAATAGAGAGTCAACAGTCAACAAAGCAAAGTCCAAAAAACAACTCGGTGACGAACGTGGACCCTCGCGTCTAAGCTCAGATCTTAGAGGTTGATTAAGGCCATAACAAAAAAACTCTATCAAAAGACAGTCTGGTAGATCAGAATAGTGTGCTATGGCAAAAAATTCTCGAACATAGTTCTCTAGTGATTGCGGGCCCTGTCTAAGGGCTAACAAAATCTTTGCCGTGTCCATACCTGGCCAATGCTCCTCTGAAAAGCTGCTGGATCCTTGTTGGGCCGTGTATTCTGTAATGGAGGGAATACAGGAAGCGTGCAGATCCATCTGCAAGGCTTTTATTCATAAGAGACGTGGTCAAAAACAGGCATAGGTCAGACAATGGCAAACAGGTATATTGATGGCAAGGCAAGAGGGATAATCCAGGTACAAGGCAAAGGTCCAGGCAGGGGCGAACAGTATACAATTGGGCAAGACTCGAGGGATAATCCAGGTCCACAAGCAGTGATCAGAACATGGGGAAACAGACAAGGCAAGACGATGAAAACAAGGAAAACAAGACTCTAGGCTCGGTAATGCAGCTAACACTAGGGGAGTGGAAAATGCAGAACAATACACAGCAATCTGAACAGGAACTGAGAGAGTGTTAAATAGAGTGTGTAATGGCTCTCAGGTAAGCGTGTGATAGTGACGGCTGTGTGATCAGGGAATTCATCTGTGTAAGTGCAATGGATGATGGAAACTGTAGTCCAGAGTGACATGTAACAGTCTGTATAGTGTGAGAGTCAATGTAATGGTAGAGTGACCTCTAGTGGCAATCGGCCGGAAGGCCAAGGATCGGATTCGTGACAATAGCTGTGTCTCATTTAGAAGGCTGCGTCCTCCGGAGGTCGCATTCGAAGGCTGCATACGTCATCGAGGCTGTCTCATTTCAGAAAAGCAAGTAGGACACTCCGAATGCGACCTTCTTTCACAGGAATTCGGAGGATGCATGAGGTGTATCCTTCGCTGCTACAGATAACCCACAATTCTTTGCATCACCGTGAACAACCGTTGTTAATTTGAAAAAGGCCGGCGCCGGCAGATGTAACGTACACACAAGCGCAGATCCTACAGAGGATGCGACCTCCAGAGGATTCGACCTCCGGAGGGTGCAGCCTTCTAAATGAGACACAGCTAATGTCTTTACTTTTTATGTAATACCAATTGTTATTGGTATTGTTTTACTGAGAAAGTGGTTTATTTAGAAAAACACCACACATATGATATTGTATTTGTTTTATTGAGAAAGTGGTTTATTAAGAAAGACACCACACGATATTGTACTTGATTTATTAAGAAAGTGGTTTATTAAGAAAGACACCACACATGTTATTGTATTTGTTTTATATTTGTTTTATTGAGAAAATGGTTTATTAAGTAAAACACCACACTTGTTGTTTTAAGCATTTATTAAGAAAATGTTTATAACATGTATAATCAAGTAACTTCTTAGGGGATTTCCAGTATGATGTCACAAGACATTGGGATCCACCTGCTGTCTATAAAAGACTGAAGTGCAATGATGAAATCAGATGCTGCTTCAAGACCACCTGAAGAGCTCTCCGGCACCAGAACCATCACTGATATTGCCTTGAGCAAATAACTTTTCATTTTTATACTGTATTTAATACTTATATACAGTAGTTGCAGAATATTTGTACTGCTTACTTACTAATTGTAATAATAAACTGACTTGTATTTATATAATACAATACACAAGTCTGCTTCACCCACATAACCAGTCTGTGGGAGCCAGAATTCTTGCTGGTTGTATGGGATCAAATACTTATTTCATTCACTGAAATGCAAATCAATCTCTAACCTTTATATAATGTGTTTGGGTTTTTTTTGGTTTATATATTGTTTGTATATTGTATATTGTTTATTTGTATCAAAATAAACCTACCATAAAAATTACATACCCTTCATTTCTTTGTTAGTGGGCAAACTTACAAAATCAGCAGGGGATCAAATAAATATTTTCCCCACTGTAAACTGACATTATATGTTTCATATTTCATATATAACATTTTTATTTTGGTACAACTGTAATTTTTATTTTAAGAATCAGTGCTCCTACACTCTTGGAAAACCTAGAAAAATTAGGGAACTTTATTTTTGTGATTTGTAATTTTTTATTTTATTTTGTGAATTGTAGTTCTGGAAAAGTCCAGGAAATTAATAAAATATTAAGGTGTAATGGAAACGTATATACATTTTTCTAGTTATGTCAAGTTCTACAATTGCTATTTGTCAGTAATTGAAATAGATAAATAAATAAAAATATCCCACAAACTCGAAAATGTAATTGTTGAAAACTCTGGATTTACAGAATTTAATTATTATATAAGCTGCTTTATTATTATAGCCTATAAGCGGCTTATATTCAAAATTCAGTTTTGCCATCACAGGAATAAATCACATTTTAAAATATATGAAAACAGAAAATAGTTATTTTAAATTGTAATAATATTTAGTAATACTACTGTTTTACTGCAAATAAGAGACTATAAAAAAAATCTTATCAATCCTTACTTTATATTAGTGTGTGCATATGTATTTTAAAACGTGTAAGCTTCAGTCATAATTTATTGTAATTAAATAGAAAAGTTTGACCAGCATAGTCTTCAAAACTTCAGCTTTTGTGTTTCACAGAAGAAAGTAAGTCATACGGCTTTTTTAAAATATTTTAGCCTACATGGCCTTTGAATATTGTTTTGAACTGTTGCAGTGACACTGTTCATGGTCCATAATGTAAATGTTATGACTTTGATTAGCCAGTAGAGGGCATAAGTGTCTCTAAGTGAAAGAGACGAGCACAGGTTTCTATCTATCTATCTATCTATCTATCTATCTATCTTCTGAACCTGCATGAGAAAGGCAGATGTGAGTAGTATTGCAGAGGCAGATTGACAGAGCTGTTTCTTCTCCTTTGGGGGCCGGGATAGCACTGAGGATCTGTCACAGGGAGGGGGAACTGTTGTCATGACACATCTCTCCCTAGTGGAGGAGGGGTTATGCACTCAGGGATTTCCACCGAAGCAAGTCTCCACACCAGCCCGACCATCTGCCCGCTCCCCTGCTATCTCTCTCTCTCTCTCTCTCTCTCTCTCTCTCTCTCTCTCAGCCCTCCCTTCCTTTCTCATTCGTCCTGCATTCTCCCTCCTCCTGCATGTCCATTTCTGAGAGAGATCAGATTTGCTGTTTATTAGGCCAACGTAGTGTGCTGCATTATAGAATTCATTCAGAATCTCAATTCTAATGCAAACTAAGAACCTAATACTGTCATTTTTCAAAGGTGAGAAGAGCTATGCACATACAGGTAGCTACATGACATCACACACATATACTGTAATTTTATGGTATTGTTTTGTGGTTAGGAGGGACATATTCTTTCTAACCGCCAGCTTGCAGATGAACAAAACTGCCTGTTAGACAGCTGCTCTCCACAATCAATCACCTGCAGGCACTATTGTATTTAACTCTCTGCTATAGTCTAACATCAGCTATAACACAACTCAAATCAGGTAGCTAAGAGGGAACTTTGACTAACCTTCAGTTAAGGTTATTTCAAAGTTATGTTCATCAGTACACTATAATAAATTCAATTAAAAATAAAACACAAATTCTTGGAGTATGTTTTACAAGAAAATACTATTTCAGTCTTTCTACCTAAAAGAATCCATGTTTAATTCAATGTGATGCTTGCTGTTTCTTTGTGTTTATTTGTAACATTTACTAGCAATTTCTTGAATATTGTTTCTACGTCAATTTTTTTATGTTACTACTTGAAAATTTTTTTGTTTTAACAAGATTTTAAAACACAATAATGGACATTAAGCGTAATGGACATTTCATTCAGAGAACATACAGTAAGAACCTTTTCATAACAACTGAAATGTTAGCAAAACATGTTTGCTGGGTTGCAGCTGTTTTGTAGTCTGAGCCACAAAACCATCTATGCGACTTCAGGACACATAATAAAGCCTTGAGCGGCTGACTCCAGCCCTGGTGCTGCTCTGAGGTAATGTCATAAACATGCCAGACTAGCGTTTTCTCTACAGCCTGACAGAACTAATCTATCAGCCATAATTAGGCAGAGCTTCTGAGCAGCCATGACAAGAAAACAAACCTCTTTATTCTCTTTTCATGCTGTTTTAATAGAGTCGATCTCCTGTCCCAAAACTAATTACAGGTACAAAGAGACACTGCCAGATGAAAGCACCTATGCGTTGATGGATGATGAGTGGCGAAATAAATGTGATTTGTGCCGTAATGGATGGCGGAAGACTTTCTGGAACATCTCTAAGTTCTGTTCGGGAGTGTCAGTTGAGAGTTGTAGTCAAGACCACCTAAACCGAGACCAAGACTAGAATGTGTTGAGACCTAGACAAGACCAAGACCAAGGCAGGGCGAGACCGAGTCAAGACGCACACCTGAAATTCTAAAAGATCCCCATTTATCCACATAAATCACCTAATGTGTGAGTCACAGAATAATTTATTCAACCGATTTGTTCAAAGCAGCTGATTCATTCAGTAACGAATCACCGCTGTGTGTTGCTCGGAAATGCAACAGTTGCTATGGATTGCTGGACTTTGTTTGGAACAACAACAAAAAATAAAATAGTCTAAAATATAATTCACTTAATATTTCTTGT
>NW_015506066.1:167368-168222 GCF_001515645.1 Sinocyclocheilus grahami | reverse complement strand
AAAAAATAAAATAGTCTAAAATATAATTCACTTAATATTTCTTGTTTGTATAAAATCAATATCACACTTTGCAATCGTGCTCATATTTATGAAAACGGCTCTTTTGCTCTTGTGATATTGCTTAATATAAAAACAAGCTCTCATACAAGTACTTTACACTAAAAAATGCTGGGTTGTTTCAACCGAACTTGTAATGTAATTGAAAAATTTAACCCAACAACTGGGTTAGTCCATATTTGACCCAAAGTTGGGCTGAAACAGCCCAGCATTTTTTTGGAGTGTATTGCAATCTTATCTTAAATGTTTTGGGCATTTTTATTAATTTTGGTGAAATTTTTGACACAATTCCCCATTAAATTCTGACCGCGCACAGCAGTATCAAAAGAAATCAAATTAGAAAGTTATTGACTGCATTTAAAGCAGGAGGTTTTACATCATCACATTAATGAGTTTAAATAAATCAGACAATGCACCAGCGATTTAGTGATATCCCCGCAGTTGTGGTCTTGACCGGTCTTGAAATAAAATCCAGAGTCCTTCGAGTCTGAGACCAAGACAAGACCAAGACCTTCAAAAAATGGTCTTAAGACCAGTCTTGAGACCGAGACCTGTCTTGAGTACTACAACAGTCATTGAACAAGCCTAGAATTTTTAACCATAAAGGATCCAGGCTATGAACACAAAGACTGCAGGTTCAATCACAAACTAGAAGGGGCCCTGGAGAGTTACTGAGATCATCTTCTCGCTCAATGCCCTTGAGCAAGGCCCTTAACCTTAAAGTGCTCCAGGGGAACCTTCCCTGCTATCAGTGCACACAAAATCTCTTTAGATAAAGAAGTATATTCGTATAACCT